>NW_028138898.1:0-180604 GCF_964270905.1 Leucopleurus acutus
GTTTATGCCGCTGTACACACGCTTGATTCTCTTTCGGAGACATATAAATCCATAGGTTTTAAGATTCTTACTAGTCAGGTATATTCTTAGGCGTTTAATATGGGGTGTTGAGTCCACTTCGTTGAGCAAGGAGTAGCTCTTGTCTATTACATATTTGGCTTATGGAACGGTATCTGTGCTAATTTCAATCTCTGGCTTTATGCTGCACCCCAACTCACCTTTCCCCTTAAGCAAGCATAAGTTGGTTTTCTACATTTGACACCCTGTTCTGTTTTGTAATTCAGTTCTTGTGTAGCCAAGTTTACATTCCGTGTGTTAGTGATATCTTATGATGTTTCTTTTTCTGTGTGACTTATTTCACTTAGAATCATCGTACCTGAATCCACTCATTATGCTTCTACGGGCCTGATGACATAGATTTCATTGCTGAGTGATATTGCATTGTACGTAAGTACCACAACTTCTTTATCCATTTTTCGCTTTCTGTGATATTCAACTTGTACCGTAAATGAGGTTCTTGTAAACAGAGCCGTCCCAAACTTTGGGGTGGCTGTGTCTTTTTGATTTTAATTTCCCTAAGCTATAGGACCATAAGTGGAAGTGCCCTAGGCTCTGTTGCTTTGTTTTTTGGATGTTTCAGGAAACACCATACACTTCTCCAGAGTGGCTGCTGGCAATTTACATCCCGCCCATCAGCATAACAAGGCTCCCAGTTCTCCATGGCCTGTCCTGCCTTTCTGGATTTTACACTTTTTTCAGATGGCCCTTTTTACCGGGGGGCAGTGAGACTTCATTGTAGTGCAGATTTCCTTTGCAAGCTTGCTTGGTTGGCCAAAAAGGGCGTATGCGTTTTTTCCTGAATATATTCAGGAAAAAACGCATACGCCCTTTTTGGCCAAGTGCATCATTGTGGACGTTCTGCCTCTTTTCCTATGCTTTACATGCAATTCCAGTCTACCTCCTGAAATCGGTTTCCTGCAATTCTGCCCCGCTTTCAACTATTCTTGGCTGCCTTACTTCAATATATTTTTGGAAGATAGCTGTCATTTATAACTCTGCAGGTTTGTGAATTACAGTGCCCGTGTGCTCCTTTCTTCAACTCGCTTTCTTGTGAGCTGGCCGCAACACCGCAGGATTGCTTCAGGCCCTAGTTTGGTTCCGGCATGGCATGTTGAGCCTTTGGTTAATTCCTCTTCCTGGTGGGAAATAAGAGTTAAATTTGCCCGTACAAACACCTACACCTAGTCTCTCATTGGTTCTCCCTATTCCTGTTCATTTTCCACAGAAATTGCAAACTGGGCCAAACAGGAGGTTAAAGGCACCGAATCTCCAAGTGGGGAGAGTGTTAGTAAAGCCTCTGGAATGTTGCACCCGAGTACCAGGGGACGAAAACTGAGACACATATGAACACGTTTTCCGATCACACGGTGGATCATACTCTGGGTTCCACATGCATGTTTTAGCTGAAGGAAGAATCCCTTAAACATGGAGAGTTGAGACCCATGGAATGGGTACCATGCAATATGACTTCAAAGGGTCTGCATTTGCTCAGCGAACCTCACCAATACTATCACTGCTGCGTTTATGCCACTGTACACACGCTTGATTCTCTTTTGGAGACATATAAATCCATAGGTTTTAAGATTCTTCTAGTCAGGTATATTCTTAGGCGTTTAATATGGGGTGTGTAGTCCACTTCGTTGAGCAAGGAGTAGCTCTTGTCTATTACATATTTGGCTTATGGAATGGTATCTGTGCTAATTTCAATCTCTTGTGGTATGCAGCACCCCAACTCACCTTTCCCCTTAAGCAAGCATAAGTTGGTTTTCTACATTTGACACCCTGTTCTGTTTTGTAATTCAGTTCCTGTGAAGCCAAGTTTACATTCCTTGTAGTAGTGATATCTTATGATGTTTCTTTTTCTGTGTGACTTATTTCACTTAGAATCATCATACCTGAATCCACTCATTATGCTGCTACGGGCCTGATGACATAGATTTCATTGCTTAGTGATATTGCATTGTACGTAAGTACCACAACTTCTTTTTCCATTTTTCGCTTTCTGTGATATTGAACTTGTACCCTAAACGAGGTTCTTGTAAACAGAGCCGGCCATAACTTTGGGGTGGCTTTGTCTTTTTGATTTTAATTTCCCTAAGCTATAGGACCATAAGTGGAAGTGCCCTAGGCTCTTTTGCTTTGTTTTTTAGATGTTTCAGGAAACACCATACACTTCTCCAGAGTGGCTGTTGGCAATTTACATCCCGCCCATCAGCATAACAAGGCTCCCAGTTCTCCATGGCCTGTCCTGCCTTTCTGGATTTTACACTTTTTTCAGATGGCCCTTTTGACCGGGGGGCAGTGAGACTTCATTGTAGTGCAGATTTCCTTTGCAAGCTTGCTTGGTTGGCCAGAAAGGGCGTATGCGTTTTTTTCTGAATATATTCAGGAAAAAACGCATACGCCCTTTTTGGCCAAGTGCATCATTGTGGACGTTCTGCCTCTTTTCCTATGCTTTACATGCTATTCCAGTCTACCTCCTGAAATTGGTTTCCTGCAATTCTGCCCCGCTTTCAACTCCTCTTGGCAGCCTTACTTCAATATATTTTTGGAAGATAGCTGTCATTTATAACTCTGCAGGTTTGTGAATTACAGTGCCCCTGAGCTCCTTTCTTCAACTCGCTTTCTTGTGAGCTGGCCGCAACACCGCAGGTTTGCTTCAGGCCCTAGTTTGGTTCTGGCACGGCATGCTGAGCCTTTGGTTAATTCCTCTTCCTGGTGGGAAATGAGAGTTAAATTTGCCCGTCCAGACACCTCCACCTAGTCTCTCATTGGTTCTCCCTATTCCTGTTCATTTTCCACAGAAATTGCAAACTGGGCCAAACAGAAGGTTAAAGGCACTGACTCTCCAAGTGGGGAGAGTGTTAGTAAAGCGTCTGGAATGTTGCACCCGAGTACCAGGGTACGAAAACTCTGACACATTTGAACACGTTTTCTGATCACACGGTGGATCGTACTCTGGGTTCCACATGCATGTTTTAGCTGAAGGAAGAATCCCTTAAACATGGAGAGTTGAGACCCATGGAATGGGTACCATGCAATATGACTTCAAAGGGTCTGCATTTGCTCACCGAACCTCACCAATCCTATCACTGCTGCGTTTATGCCGCTGTACACACGCATGATTCTCTTTCGGAGACATATAAATCCATAGGTTTTAAGATTCTTACTAGTCAGGTATATTCTTAGGCGTTTAATATGGGGTGTTCAGTCCACTTCGTTGAGCAAGGAGTAGCTCCTGTCTATTACATATTTGGCTTATGGAACGGTATCTGTGCTAATTTCAATCTCTGGTTTTATGCCTCACCCCAACTCACCTTTCCCCTTAAGCAAGCATAAGTTGGTTTTCTACATTTGAGACCCTGTTCTGTTTTGTAATTCAGTTCCTGTGTAGCCAAGTTTACATTCCGTGTAGCAGTGATATCTTATGATGTTTCTTTTTCTGTGTGACTTATTTCACTTGGAATCATCGTACCTGAATCCACTCATTATGCTGCTACGGGCCTGATGACATAGATTTCATTGCTGAGTGATATTGCATTGTACGTAAGTACCACAACTTCTTTTTCCATTTTTCGCTTTCTGTGATATTGAACTTGTACCGTAAACGAGGTTGTTGTAAACAGAGCCGGCCGATACTTTGGGGTGGCTTTGTCTTTTTGATTTTAATTTCCCTAAGCTATAGGACCATAAGTGGAAGTGCCCTCGGCTCTGTTGCTTTGTTTTTTAGATGTTTCAGGAAACACCATACACTTCTCCAGAGTGGCTGTTGGCAATTTACATCCCGCCCATCAGCATAACAAGGCTCCCAGTTCTCCATGGCCTGTCCTGCCTTTCTGGATTTTACACTTTTTTCAGATGGCCCTTTTGACCGGGGGGCAGTGAGACTTCATTGTAGTGCAGATTTCCTTTGCAAGCTTGCTTGGTTTTCCAGAAAGGGCGTATGCGTTTTTTCCTGAATATATTCAGGAAAAAAACGCATACGCCCTTTTTGGCCAAGTGCATCATTGTGGACGTTCTGCCTCTTTTCCTATGCTTTACATGCAATTCCAGTCTACCTCCTGAAATTGGTTTCCTGCAATTCTGCCCCGCTTTCAACTCCTCTTGGCAGCCTTACTTCAATATATTTTTGGAAGATAGCTGTCATTTATAACTCTGCAGGTTTGTGAATTACAGTGCCCCTGAGCTCCTTTCTTCAACTCGCTTTCTTGTGAGCTGGCCGCAACACCGCAGGATTGCTTCGGACCCTAGTGTGGTGCTGGCATGGCATGCTGAGCCTTTGGTTAATTCCTCTTCCTGGTGGGAAATGACAGTTAAATTTGCCCGTCCGGACACCTCCACCTAGTCTCTCATTGGTTGTGCCTATTCCTGTTCATGTTCCACAGAAATTGCAAACTGGGCCAAACAGGAGGTTAAAGGCACTGACTCTCCAAGTGGGGAGAGTGTTAGTAAAGCGTCTGGAATGTTGCACCCGAGTACCAGGGGACGAAAACTGAGACACATTTGAAGACGTTTCCCAATCAGACGGTGGATCATATTCTGGGTTCCACATGCATGTTTTAGCTGAAGGAAGAATCCCTTAAACATGGAGAGTTGAGACCCATGGAATGGGTACCATGCAATATGACTTCAAAGGGTCTGCATTTGCTCACCAAACCTCACCCTTCCTATCACTGCTGCGTTTATGCCGCTGTACACATGCTTGATTCTCTTTTGGAGACATATAAATCCTTAGGTTTTAAGATTTTTACTAGTCAGGTATATTCTTAGGCGTTTAATGTGGGGTGTTGAGTCCACTTCGTTGAGCAAGGAGTAGCTCTTGTCTATTACATATTTGGCTTTTGGAACGTTATCTGTGCTAATTTCAATCTCTGGTTTTATGCAGCAACGCAACTCACCTTTCCACTTAAGCAAGCATAAGTTGGTTTTCTACATTTGACACCCTGTTATGTTTTGTAATTCAGTTCTTGTGTAGCCAAGTTTACATTCCGTGTATTAGTGATATCTTATGATGTTTCATTTTCTGTGTGACTAATTTCACTTAGAATCATCGTACCTGAATCCACTCATTATGCTGCTACGGGCCTGATGACATAGATTTCATTGCTGAGTGATATTGAATTGCACGTAAGTACCACAACTTCTTTATCCATTTTTCGCTTTCTGTGATATTGAACTTGTACGGTAAACGAGGTTCTTGTAAACACAGCTGTCCCAAACTTGGGGTGGCTGTGTCTTTTTGATTTTAATTTCCCTAAGCTATAGGACCATAAGTGGAAGTGCCCTAGGCTCTCTTGCTTTGTTTTTTGGATGTTTCAGGAAACACCATACACTTCTCCAGAGTGGCTGCTGGCAATTTACATCCCGCCCATCAGCATAACTAGGCTCCCATTCTCCATGGCCTGTCCTGCCTCTCTGGATTTTACACTTTTTTCAGATGGCCCTTTTGACCGGGGGGCAGTGAGACTTCATTGTAGTGCAGATTTCCTTTGCAAGCTTGCTTGGTTGGCCAAAAAGGGCGTATGCGTTTTTTCATGAATATATTCAGGAAATAACGCATACGCCCTTTTTGGCCAAGTGCATCATTGTGGACCTTCTGCCTCTTTTCCTATGCTTTACATGCAATTCCAGTCTACCTCCTGAAATCGGTTTCGTGCAATTCTGCCCCGCTTTCAAGTCCTCTTGGCAGCCTTCCTTCCATATATTTTTGGACGATAGCTGTCATTTATAACTGCAGGTTTGTGAATTACAGTGCCCCTGAGCTCCTTTCTTCAACTCGCTTTCTTGTGAGCTGGCCGCAACACCGCAGGATTGCTTCAGGCCCTAGTTTGGTTCCGGCATCGCATGCTGAGCCTTTGGTTAATTCCTCTTCCTGGTGGGAAATGAGAGTTAAATTTGCCCGTCCAGACACCTCCACCTAGTCTCTCATTGGTTCTCCCTATTCCTGTTCATTTTCCACAGAAATTGCAAACTGGGCCAAACAGGAGGTTAAAGGCACTGACTCTCCAAGTGGGGAGAGTGTTAGTAAAGCGTCTGGAATGTTGCACCCGAGTACCAGGGGACGAAAACTGTGACACATTTGAACAAGTTTTCTGATCACACGGTGGATCATACTCTGGGTTCCACATGCATGTTTTAGCTGAAGGAAGAATCCCTTAAACATGGAGAGTTGAGACCCATGGAATGGGTACCATGCAATATGACTTCAAAGGGTCTGCATTTGCTCACCGAAGCTCACCAATCCTATCACTGCTGCGTTTATGCCGCTGTACACACGCTTGATTCTCTTTCGGAGACATATAAATCCATAGGTTTTAAGATTCTTACTAGTCAGGTATATTCTTAGGCGTTTAATATGGGGTGTTGAGTCCACTTCGTTGAGCAAGGAGTAGCTCTTGTCTATTACATATTTGGCTTATGGAACGGTATCTGTGCTAATTTCAATATCTGGTTTTATGCCGCACCCCAACTCACCTTTCCCCTTAAGCAAGCATAAGTTGGTTTTCTACATTTGAGACCCTGTTCTGTTTTGTAATTCAGTTCTTGTGTAGCCAAGTTTACATTCCGTGTAGTAGTGATATCTTATGATGATTCTTTTTCTGTGTGACTTATTTCACTTAGAATCATCGTACCTGAATCCCCTCATTACGCTGCTACGGGCCTGATGACATAGATTTCATTGCTGAGTGATATTGCATTGTACGTAAGTACCACAACTTCTTTATCCATTTTTCGCTTTCTGTGATATTGAACTTGTACCGTAAACGAGGTTCTTGTAAACAGAGCCGTCCCAAACTTTGGGGTGGCTGTGTCTTTTTGATTTTAATTTCCCTAAGCTATAGGACCATAAGTGGAAGTGCCCTAGGCTCTGTTGCTTTGTTTTTTGAATGTTTCAGGAAACACCATACACTTCTCCAGAGTGGCTGCTGGCAATTTACATCCCGCCCTTCAGCATAACAAGGCTGCCAGTTCTCCATGGCCTGTCCTGCCTTTCTGGATTTTACACTTTTTTTAGATGGCCCTTTTGACCGGGGGGCAGTGAGACTTCATTGTAGTGCAGATTTCCTTTGCAAGCTTGCTTGGTTGGCCAAAAAGGGCGTATGCGTTTTTTCCTGAATATATTCAGGAAAAAACGCATACGCCCTTTTTGGCCAAGTGCATCATTGTGGACGTTCTGCCTCTTTTCCTATGCTTTACATGCAATTCCAGTCTACCTCCTGAAATCGGTTTCCTGCAATTCTGCCCCGCTTTCAAGTCCTCTTGGCAGCCTTCCTTCAATATATTTTTGGACGATAGCTGTCATTTATAACTCTGCAGGATTGTGAATTACAGCGCCCCTAAGCTCCTTTCTTCAACTCGCTTTCTTGTGAGCTGGCCGCAACACCGCAGGATTGCTTCAGGCCCTAGTTTGGTTCCGGCATCGCATGCTGAGCCTTTGGTTAATTCCTCTTCCTGGTGGGAAATGAGAGTTAAATTTGCCCGTCCTGACAGCTCCAGCTAGTCTCTCATTGGTTCTCCCTCTTCCTGTTCATCTTACGCAGAAATTGCAAACTGGGCCAAACAGGAGGTTAAAGGCACTGACTCTCCAACTGGGGAGAGTGTTAGTAAAGCGTCTGGAATGTTGCACCCGAGTACCAGGGGACGAAAACTGAGACACATTTGAACAGTTTTCCCGATCACACGGTGGATCATATTCTGTGTTCCACATGCATGTTTCAGCTGAAGGAAGAATCCCTTAAACCTGGAGAGTTGAGACCCATGGAATGGGTACCATGCAATATGACTTCAAAGGGTCTGCATTTACTCACCGAACCTCACCAATCCTATCACTGCTGTGTTTATGCCACTGTACACACGCTTGATTCTCTTTCGGAGACATATAAATCCATAGGTTTTAAGATTCTTACTAGTCAGGTATATTCTTAGGCGTTTAATATGGGGTGTTGAGTCCACTTCGTTGAGCAAGGAGTAGCTCTTGTCTATTACATATTTGGCTTCTGTAACGATATCTGTGCTAATTTCAATCTCTGGTTTTATTCCGCACCCCAAGTCACCTTTCCCCTTAAGCAAGCATAAGTTGGTTTTCTACATTTGAGACCCTGTTCTGTTTTGTAATTCAGTTCCTGTGTAGCCAAGTTTACATTCCGTGTAGTAGTGATATCTTATGATGTTTCTTTTTCTGTGTGAATTATTTCACTTAGAATAATCATACCTTAATCCACTCATTATGCTGCTACGGGCCTGATGACATAGATTTCATTGCTGAGTGATATTGCATTGTACGTAAGTACCACAACTTCTTTATCCATTTTTCGCTTTCTGTGATATTGAACTTGTACCATAAACGAGGTTCTTGTAAACAGAGCCGGCCCAAACTTTGGGGTGGCTGTGTCTTTTTGATTTTAATTTCCCTAAGCTATAGGACCATAAGTGGAAGTGCCCTAGGCTCTGTAGCTTTGTTTTTTGGATGTTTCAGGAAACACCATACACTTCTCCAGAGTGGCTGTTGGCAATTTACATGCCGCCCATCAGCATAACAAGGCTCCCAGTTCTCCATGGCCTGTCCTGTCTTTCTGGATTTTACACTTTTTTCAGATAGCCCTTTTGACCGGGGGGCAGTGAGACTTCATTGTAGTGCAGATTTCCTTTGCAAGCTTGCTTCGTTGGCCAAAACGGGCGTATGCGTGTTTTCCTGTATATATTCAGGAAAAAACGCATATGCCCTTTTTGGCCAAGTGCATCATTGTGGACGTTCTGCCTCTTTTCCTATGCTTTACATGCAATTCCCGTCTACCTCCTGAAATCGGTTTCCTGCAATTCTGCCCCGCTTTCAAGTCCTCTTGGCAGCCTTCCTTCAATATATTTTTGGACGATAGCTGTCATTTATAACTCTGCAGGATTGTGAATTACAGCGCCCCTAAGCTCCTTTCTTCAACTCGCTTTCTTGTGAGCTGGCCGCAACACCGCAGGATTGCTTCAGGCCCTAGTGTGGTTCCGGCATGGCACGCTGAGCCTTTGGTTAATTCCTCTTCCTGGTGGGAAATGAGAGTTAAATTTGCCCGTCCTGGCAGCTCCAGCTAGTCTCTCATTGGTTCTCCCTCTTCCTGTTCATCTTACGCAGAAATTGCAAACTGGGCCAAACAGGAGGTTAAAGGCACTGACTCTCCAAGTGGGGAGAGTGTTAGTAAAGCGTCTGGAATGTTGCACCCGAGTACCAGGGGACGAAAACTGAGACACATTTGAACACGTTTCCCGATCACACGGTGGATCATACTCTGGGTTCCACATGCATGTTTTAGCTGAAGGAAGAATCCCTTAAACCTGGAGAGTTGAGACCCATGGAATGGGTACCATGCAATATGACTTCAAAGGGTCTGCATTTGCTCACCGAACCTCACCAGTCCTATCACTGCTGCGTTTATGCCGCTGTACACACGCTTGATTCTCTTTCGGAGACATATAAATCCATAGGTTTTAAGATTCTTACTAGTCAGGTATATTGTTAGGCGTTTAATATGGGGTGTTGAGTCCACTTCGTTGAGCAAGGAATACCTCTTGTCTATTACTTATTTGGCTTATGGAACGGTATCTGTGCTAATTTCAATCTCTGGTTTTATGCAGCACCCGAACTCACCTTTCCCCTTAAGCAAGCATGAGTTGGTTTTCTACATTTGACACCCTGTTCTGTTTTGTAATTCTGTTCCTGTGTAGCCAAGTTTACATTCCGTGTAGTAGTGATATCTTATGATGTTTCTTTTTCTGTGTGACTTATTTCACTTAGAATCATCGTACCTGAATCCACTCATTATGCTGCTATGAGCCTGATGACATAGATTTCATTGCTGAGTGATATTGCATTGTACGTAAGTACCACAACTTCTTTATCCATTTTTCGCTTTCTGTGATATTGAACTTGTACCGTAAACGAGGTTCTTGTAAACAGAGCCGTCCCAAACTTTGGGGTGGCTGTGTCTTTTTGATTTTAATTTCCCTAAGCTATAGGACCATAAGTGGAAGTGCCCTAGGCTCTGTTGCTTTGTTTTTTTAATGTTTCAGGAAACACCATACACTTCTCCAGAGTGGCTGCTGGCAATTTACATCCCGCCCTTCAGCATAACAAGGCTCCCAGTTCTCCATGGCCTGTCCTGCCTTTCTGGATTTTACACTTTTTTCAGATGGCCCTTTTGACCGGGGGGCAGTGAGACTTCATTGTAGTGCAGATTTCCTTTGCAAGCTTGCTTGGTTGGCCAAAAAGGGCGTATGCGTTTTTTCCTGAATATATTCAGGAAAAAACGCATACGTCCTTTTTGGCCAAGTGCATCACTGTGGACGTTCTGCCTCTTTTCCTATGCTTTACATGCAATTCCAGTCTACCTCCTGAAATCGGTTTCCTGCAATTCTGCCCCGCTTTCAACTCCTCTTGGCTGCCTTACTTCAATATATTTTAGGAAGATAGCTGTCATTTATAACTCTGCAGGTTTGTGAATTACAGTGCCCCTGAGCTCCTTTCTTCAACTCGCTTTCTTGTGAGCTGGACGCAACACCGCAGGATTGCTTCAGTCCCTACTTTGTTTCCGGCACGGCACGCTGAGCCTTTCGTTAATTCCTCTTTCTGGTGGGAAATGAGAGTTAAATTTGCCCGTCCAGACACCTCCACCTAGTCTCTCATTGGTTCTCCCTATTCCTGTTCATTTTCCACAGAAATTGCAAACTGGGCCAAACAGGAGGTTGAAGGCACTGACTCTCCAATTGGGGAGAGTGTTAGTAAAGCATCTGGAATGTTGCACCCGAGTTCCAGGGGACGAAAACTGAGACACATTTGAACACGTTTCCCGATCACACGGTGGATCATACTCTGGGTTCCACATGCATGTTTTAGCTGAATGAAGATTCCCTTAAACCTGGAGAGTTGAGACCCATGGAATGGGTACCATGCAATATGACTTCAAAGGGTCTGCATTTGCTCACCGAACCTCACCAATCCTATCACTGCTGCGTTTATGCCACTGTACACACGCTTCATTCTCTTCCGGAGACATATAAATCCATAGGTTTTAAGATTCTTACTAGTCAGGTATATTCTTAGGCGTTTAATATGGGGTGTTGAGTCCACTTCGTTGAGCAAGGAGTAGCTCTTGTCTATTACATATTTGGCTTCTGGAACGGTATCTGTGCTAATTTCAATCTCTGGTTTTATGCAGCACCCCAACTCACCTGTCCCCTTAAGCAAGCATAAGTTGGTTTTCTACATTTGACACCCTGTTCTGTTTTATAATTCAGTTCTTGTGTAGCCAAGTTTACATTCCATGTAGTAGTGATATCTTATGATGATTCTTTTTCTGTGTGACTTATTTCACTTAGAATCATCGTACCTGAATCCCCTCATTACGGTGCTACGGGCCTGATGACATAGATTTCATTGCTGAGTGATATTGCATTGTACGTAAGTACCACAATTTCTTTATCCATTTTTCGCTTTCTGTGATATTGAACTTGTACCGTAAACGAGGTTCTTGTAAACAGTGCCGTCCCAAAATTTGGGGTGGCTGTGTCTTTTTTATTTTAATTTCCGTAAGCTATAGGACCATAAGTGGAAGTGCCCTAGGCTCTGTTGCTTTGTTTTTTGGATGTTTCAGGAAACACCATACACTTCTCCAGAGTGGCTGCTTGCAATTTACATGCCGCCCATCAGCATAACAAGGCTCCCAGTCCTCCATGGCCTGTCCTGCCTTTCTGGATTTTACACTTTTTTCAGATGGCCCTTTTGACCGGGGGGCAGTGAGACTTCATTGTAGTGCAGATTTCCTTTGCAAGCTTGCTTGGTTGGCCAAAAAGGGCGTATGCGTTTTTTCCTGAATATATTCAGGAAAAAACGCATATGCCCTTTTTGGCCAAGTGCATCATTGTGGACGTTCTGCCTCTTTTCCTATGCTTTACATGCAATTCCAGTCTACCTCCTGAAATCGGTTTCCTGCAATTCTGCCCTGCTTTCAACTCTTCTTGGCTGCCTTACTTCAATATATTTTTGGAAGATAGCTGTCATTTATAACTCTGCAGGTTTGTGAATTACAGTGCCCCTTAGCTCCTTTCTTCAACTCGCTTTCTTGTGAGCTGGCCGCAACACCGCAGGATTGCTTCAGTCCCTACTTTGTTTCCGGCACGGCACGCTGAGCCTTTGGTTAATTCCTCTTTCTGGTGGGAAATGAGAGTTAAATTTGCCCGTCCAGACACCTCCACCTAGTCTCTCATTGGTTCTCCCTATTCCTGTTCATTTTCCATAGAATTTGCAAACTGGGCCAAACAGGAGGTTGAAGGCACTGACTCTCCAAGTGGGGAGAGTGTTAGTAAAGCGTCTGGAATGTTGCACCCGAGTACCAGGGGACGAAAACTGAGACACATTTGAACACATTTCCCGATGACACGGTGGATCATACTCTGGGTTCCACATGCATGTTTTAGCTGAAGGAAGAATCCCTTAAACCTGGAGAGTTGAGACCCATGGAATGGGTACCATGCAATATGACTTCAAAGGGTCTGCATTTGCTCACCGAACCTCACCAATCCTATCACTGCTGCGTTTACGCCACTGTACACAGGCTTCATTCTCTTCCGGAGACATATAAATCCATAGGTTTTAAGATTCTTACTAGTCAGGTATATTGTTAGGCTTTTAATATGGGTTGTTGAGTCCACTTCGTTGAGCAAGGAGTAGCTCTTGTCTATTACATATTTGGCTTCTGGAACGGTATCTGTGCTAATTTCAATGTCTGATTTTATGCAGCACCCCAACTCACCTTTCCCCTTAAGCAAGCATAAGTTGGTTTTCTACATTTGACACCCTGTTCTGTTTTGTAATTCAGTTCCTGTGTAGCCAAGTTTACATTCCGTGTATTAGTGATACCTTATGATGTTTCTTTTTCTGTGTGACTTATTTCACTTAGAATCATCGTACCTGAATCCACTCATTATGCTGCTACGGCCCTGATGACATAGATTTTATTGCTGAGTGATATTGCATTGTACGTAAGTACCACAAATTCTTTATCCATTTTTCGCTTTCTGTGATATTGAACTTGTACTGTAAACGAGGTTCTTGTAAACAGAGCCGTCCCAAACATTGGGGTGGCTGTGTCTTTTTGATTTTAATTTCCCTAAGCTATAGGACCATAAGTGGAAGTGCCCTAGCTTCTGTTGCACTGTTTTTTGGATGTTTCAGGAAACACCATACACTTCTCCAGAGTGGCTGCTGGCAATTTACATCCCGCCCATCAGCATAACAAGGCTCCCATTCTCCATGGCCTGTCCTGCCTTTCTGGATTTTACACTTTTTTCAGATGGCCCTTTTGACCGGGGGGCAGTGAGACTTCATTGTAGTGCAGATTTCCTTTGCAAGCTTGCTTGGTTGGCCAAAAAGGGCGTATGCGTTTTTTCCTGAATATATTCAGGAAAAAACGCATACGTCCTTTTTGGCCAAGTGCATCACTGTGGACGTTCTGCCTCTTTTCCTATGCTTTACATGCAATTCCAGTCTACCTCCTGAAATCGGTTTCCTGCAATTCTGCCCCGCTTTCAACTCCTCTTGGCTGCCTTACTTCAATATATTTTAGGAAGATAGCTGTCATTTATAACTCTGCAGGTTTGTGAATTACAGTGCCCCTGAGCTCCTTTCTTCAACTCGCTTTCTTGTGAGCTGGACGCAACACCGCAGGATTGCTTCAGTCCCTACTTTGTTTCCGGCACGGCACGCTGAGCCTTTCGTTAATTCCTCTTTCTGGTGGGAAATGAGAGTTAAATTTGCCCGTCCAGACACCTCCACCTAGTCTCTCATTGGTTCTCCCTATTCCTGTTCATTTTCCACAGAAATTGCAAACTGGGCCAAACAGGAGGTTGAAGGCACTGACTCTCCAATTGGGGAGAGTGTTAGTAAAGCATCTGGAATGTTGCACCCGAGTTCCAGGGGACGAAAACTGAGACACATTTGAACACGTTTCCCGATCACACGGTGGATCATACTCTGGGTTCCACATGCATGTTTTAGCTGAATGAAGATTCCCTTAAACCTGGAGAGTTGAGACCCATGGAATGGGTACCATGCAATATGACTTCAAAGGGTCTGCATTTGCTCACCGAACCTCACCAATCCTATCACTGCTGCGTTTATGCCACTGTACACACGCTTCATTCTCTTCCGGAGACATATAAATCCATAGGTTTTAAGATTCTTACTAGTCAGGTATATTCTTAGGCGTTTAATATGGGGTGTTGAGTCCACTTCGTTGAGCAAGGAGTAGCTCTTGTCTATTACATATTTGGCTTCTGGAACGGTATCTGTGCTAATTTCAATCTCTGGTTTTATGCAGCACCCCAACTCACCTGTCCCCTTAAGCAAGCATAAGTTGGTTTTCTACATTTGACACCCTGTTCTGTTTTATAATTCAGTTCTTGTGTAGCCAAGTTTACATTCCATGTAGTAGTGATATCTTATGATGATTCTTTTTCTGTGTGACTTATTTCACTTAGAATCATCGTACCTGAATCCCCTCATTACGGTGCTACGGGCCTGATGACATAGATTTCATTGCTGAGTGATATTGCATTGTACGTAAGTACCACAATTTCTTTATCCATTTTTCGCTTTCTGTGATATTGAACTTGTACCGTAAACGAGGTTCTTGTAAACAGTGCCGTCCCAAAATTTGGGGTGGCTGTGTCTTTTTTATTTTAATTTCCGTAAGCTATAGGACCATAAGTGGAAGTGCCCTAGGCTCTGTTGCTTTGTTTTTTGGATGTTTCAGGAAACACCATACACTTCTCCAGAGTGGCTGCTTGCAATTTACATGCCGCCCATCAGCATAACAAGGCTCCCAGTCCTCCATGGCCTGTCCTGCCTTTCTGGATTTTACACTTTTTTCAGATGGCCCTTTTGACCGGGGGGCAGTGAGACTTCATTGTAGTGCAGATTTCCTTTGCAAGCTTGCTTGGTTGGCCAAAAAGGGCGTATGCGTTTTTTCCTGAATATATTCAGGAAAAAACGCATACGCCCTTTTTGGCCAAGTGCATCATTGTGGACGTTCTGCCTCTTTTCCTATGCTTTACATGCAATTCCAGTCTACCTCCTGAAATCGGTTTCCTGCAATTCTGCCCTGCTTTCAACTCTTCTTGGCTGCCTTACTTCAATATATTTTTGGAAGATAGCTGTCATTTATAACTCTGCAGGTTTGTGAATTACAGTGCCCCTTAGCTCCTTTCTTCAACTCGCTTTCTTGTGAGCTGGCCGCAACACCGCAGGATTGCTTCAGTCCCTACTTTGTTTCCGGCACGGCACGCTGAGCCTTTGGTTAATTCCTCTTTCTGGTGGGAAATGAGAGTTAAATTTGCCCGTCCAGACACCTCCACCTAGTCTCTCATTGGTTCTCCCTATTCCTGTTCATTTTCCATAGAATTTGCAAACTGGGCCAAACAGGAGGTTGAAGGCACTGACTCTCCAAGTGGGGAGAGTGTTAGTAAAGCGTCTGGAATGTTGCACCCGAGTACCAGGGGACGAAAACTGAGACACATTTGAACACATTTCCCGATGACACGGTGGATCATACTCTGGGTTCCACATGCATGTTTTAGCTGAAGGAAGAATCCCTTAAACCTGGAGAGTTGAGACCCATGGAATGGGTACCATGCAATATGACTTCAAAGGGTCTGCATTTGCTCACCGAACCTCACCAATCCTATCACTGCTGCGTTTACGCCACTGTACACAGGCTTCATTCTCTTCCGGAGACATATAAATCCATAGGTTTTAAGATTCTTACTAGTCAGGTATATTGTTAGGCTTTTAATATGGGGTGTTGAGTCCACTTCGTTGAGCAAGGAGTAGCTCTTGTCTATTACATATTTGGCTTCTGGAACGGTATCTGTGCTAATTTCAATGTCTGATTTTATGCAGCACCCCAACTCACCTTTCCCCTTAAGCAAGCATAAGTTGGTTTTCTACATTTGACACCCTTTTCTGTTTTGTAATTCAGTTCTTGTGTAGCCAAGTTTACATTCCGTGTAGTAGTGATATCTTATGATGATTCTTTTTCTGTGTGACTTATTTCACTTAGAATCATCGTACCTGAATCCCCTCATTACGCTGCTACGGGCCTGATGACATAGATTTCATTGCTGAGTGATATTGCATTGTACGTAAGTACCACAACTTCTTTATCCATTTTTCGCTTTCTGTGATATTGAACTTGTACCGTAAACGAGGTTCTTGTAAACAGTGCCGTCCCAAACTTTGGGGTGGCTGTGTCTTTTTGATTTTAATTTCCCTAAGCTATAGGACCATAAGTGGAAGTGCCCTAGGCTCTGTTGCTTTGTTTTTTGGATGTTTCAGGAAACACCATACACTTCTCCAGAGTGGCTGCTGGCAATTTACATCCCGCCCTTCAGCATAACAAGGCTCCCAGTTCTCCATGGCCTGTCCTGCCTTTCTGGATTTTACACTTTTTTCAGATGGCCCTTTTGACCGGGGAGCAGTGAGACTTCATTGTAGTGCAGATTTCCTTTGCAAGCTTGCTTGGTTGGCCAAAAAGGGCGTATGCGTTTTTTCCTGAATATATTCAGGAAAAAACGCATACGCCCTTTTTGGCCAAGTGCATCATTGTGGACGTTCTGCCTCTTTTCCTATGCTTTACATGCAATTCCAGTCTACCTCCTGAAATCGGTTTCCTGCAATTCTGCCCCGCCTTCAACTCCTCTTGGCAGCCTTACTTCAATATATTTTTGGAAGATAGCTGTCATTTTTAACTCTGCAGGTTTGTGAATTACAGTGCCCCTGAGCTACTTTCTTCAACTCGCTTTCTTGTGAGCTGGCCGCAACACCGCAGGATTGCTTCAGGCCCTAGTTTGGTTCCGGCATCGCATGCTGAGCCTTTGGTTAATTCCTCTTCCTGGTGGGAAATGAGAGTTAAATTTGCCCGTCCTGACAGCTCCAGCTAGTCTCTCATTGGTTCTCCCTATTCCTGTTCATCTTACGCAGAAATTGCAAACTGGGCCAAACAGGAGGTTAAAGGCACTGACTCTCCAAGTGGGGAGAGTGTTAGTAAAGCATCTGGAATGTTGCACCCGAGTACCAGGGGACGAAAACTGAGACACATTTGAACACGTTTTCCTATCACACGGTGGATCATACTCTGGGTTCCACATGCATGTTTTAGCTGAAGGAAGAATCCCTTAAACCTGGAGAGTTGAGACCCATGGAATGGGTACCATGCAATATGACTTCAAAGGGTCTGCATTTGCTCACCGAACCTCACCAATCCTATCACTGCTGCGTTTATGTCGCTGTACACACGCTTGATTCTCTTTCGGAGACATATAAATCCATAGGTTTTAAGATTCTTACTAGTCAGGTATATTGTTAGGCGTTTAATATGGGGTGTTCAGTCCACTTCGTTGAGCAAGGAATACCTCTTGTCTATTACATATTTGGCTTATGGAACGGTATCTGTGCTAATTTCAATCTCTTGTTGTATGCAGCACCCCAACTCACCTTTCCCCTTAAGCAAGCATGAGTTGGTTTTCTACATTTGACACTCTGTTCTGTTTTGTAATTCTGTTCCTGTGTAGCGCAGTTTACATTCCATGTAGTAGTGATATCTTATGATGTTTCTTTTTCTGTGTGACTTATTTCACTTAGAATCATCGTACCTGAATCCACTCATTATGCTGCTATGGGCCTGATGACATAGATTTCATTGCTGAGTGATATTGCATTGTACGTAAATACGACAACTTCTTTATCCATTTTTCGCTTTCTGTGATATTGAACTTGTACCGTAAACGAGGTTCTTGTAAACAGAGCCGTCCCAAACTTTGGGGTGGCTATGTCTTTTTTATTTTAATTTCCCTAAGCTATAGGACCATAAGTGGAAGTGCCCTAGGATCTGTTGCTTTCTTTTTTGGATGTTTCAGGAAACACCATACACTTCTCCAGAGTGGCTGCTTGCAATTTACATGCCGCCCATCAGCATAACAAGGCTCCCAGTCCTCCATGGCCTGTCCTGCCTTTCTGGATTTTACACTTTTTTCAGATGGCCCTTTTGACCGAGGGGCAGTGAGACTTCATTGTAGTGCAGATTTCCTTTGCAAGCTTGCTTGGTTGGCCAAAAAGGGCGTATGCGTTTTTTCCTGAATATATTCAGGAAAAAACGCATACGCCCTTTTTGGCCAAGTGCATCATTGTGGACGTTCTGCCTCTTTTCCTATGCTTTACATGCAATTCCAGTCTACCTCCTGAAATCGGTTTCCTGCAATTCTGCCCCGCTTTCAACTCCTCTTGGCTGCCTTACTTCAATATATTTTTAGAAGATAGCTGTCATTTATAACTCTGCAGGTTTGTGAATTACAGTGCCCCTGAGCTCCTTTCTTCAACTCGCTTTCTTGTGAGCTGGCCGCAACACCGCAGGATTGCTTCAGTCCCTACTTTGTTTCCTGCACGGCACGCTGAGCCTTTGGTTAATTCCTCTTTCTGGTGGGAAATGAGAGTTCAATTTGCCCGTCCAGACACCTCCACCTAGTCTCTCATTGGTTCTCCCTATTCCTGTTCATTTTCCACAGAAATTGCAAACTGGGCCAAACAGGAGGTTGAAGGCACTGACTCTCCAATTGGGGAGAGTGTTAGTAAAGCATCTGGAATGTTGCACCCGAGTACCAGGGGACGAAAACTGAGACACATTTGAACACGTTTCCCGATCACACGGTGGATCATACTCTGGGTTCCACATGCATGTTTTAGCTGAATGAAGATTCCCTTAAACCTGGAGAGTTGAGACCCATGGAATGGGTACCATGCAATATGACTTCAAAAGGTCTGCATTTGCTCACCGAACCTCACCAATCCTATCACTGCTGCGTTTATGCCACTGTACACACGCTTCATTCTCTTCCGGAGACATATAAATCCATAGGTTTTAAGATTCTTACTAGTCAGGTATATTGTTAGGCGTTTAATATGGGGTGTTGAGTCCACTTCGTTGAGCAAGGAGTAGCTCTTGTCTATTACATATTTGGCTTCTGGAACGGTATCTGTGCTAATTTCAATCTCTGGTTTTATGCAGCACCCCAACTCACCTTTCCCCTTAAGCAAGCATAAGTTGGTTTTCTACATTTGAGACCCTGTTCTGTTTTGTAATTCAGTTCTTGTGTAGCCAAGTTTACATTCCGTGTAGTAGTGATATCTTATGATGATTCTTTTTCTGTGTGACTTATTTCACTTAGAATCATCGTACCTGAATCCCCTCATTACGCTGCTACGGGCCTGATGACATAGATTTCATTGCTGAGTGATATTGCATTGTACGTAAGTACCACAACTTCTTTATCCATTTTTCGCTTTCTGTGATATTGAACTTGTACCGTAAACGAGGTTCTTGTAAACAGTGCCGTCCCAAACTTTGGGGTGGCTGTGTCTTTTTGATTTTAATTTCCCTAAGCTATAGGACCATAAGTGGAAGTGCCCTAGGCTCTGTTGCTTTGTTTTTTGGATGTTTCAGGAAACACCATACACTTCTCCAGAGTGGCTGCTGGCAATTTACATCCCGCCCTTCAGCATAACAAGGCTCCCAGTTCTCCATGGCCTGTCCTGCCTTTCTGGATTTTACACTTTTTTCAGATGGCCCTTTTGACCGGGGAGCAGTGAGACTTCATTGTAGTGCAGATTTCCTTTGCAAGCTTGCTTGGTTGGCCAAAAAGGGCGTATGCGTTTTTTCCTGAATATATTCAGGAAAAAACGCATACGCCCTTTTTGGCCAAGTGCATCATTGTGGACGTTCTGCCTCTTTTCCTATGCTTTACATGCAATTCCAGTCTACCTCCTGAAATCGGTTTCCTGCAATTCTGCCCCGCCTTCAACTCCTCTTGGCAGCCTTACTTCAATATATTTTTGGAAGATAGCTGTCATTTTTAACTCTGCAGGTTTGTGAATTACAGTGCCCCTGAGCTACTTTCTTCAACTCGCTTTCTTGTGAGCTGGCCGCAACACCGCAGGATTGCTTCAGGCCCTAGTTTGGTTCCGGCATCGCATGCTGAGCCTTTGGTTAATTCCTCTTCCTGGTGGGAAATGAGAGTTAAATTTGCCCGTCCTGACAGCTCCAGCTAGTCTCTCATTGGTTCTCCCTATTCCTGTTCATCTTACGCAGAAATTGCAAACTGGGCCAAACAGGAGGTTAAAGGCACTGACTCTCCAAGTGGGGAGAGTGTTAGTAAAGCATCTGGAATGTTGCACCCGAGTACCAGGGGACGAAAACTGAGACACATTTGAACACGTTTTCCTATCACACGGTGGATCATACTCTGGGTTCCACATGCATGTTTTAGCTGAAGGAAGAATCCCTTAAACCTGGAGAGTTGAGACCCATGGAATGGGTACCATGCAATATGACTTCAAAGGGTCTGCATTTGCTCACCGAACCTCACCAATCCTATCACTGCTGCGTTTATGTCGCTGTACACACGCTTGATTCTCTTTCGGAGACATATAAATCCATAGGTTTTAAGATTCTTACTAGTCAGGTATATTGTTAGGCGTTTAATATGGGGTGTTCAGTCCACTTCGTTGAGCAAGGAATACCTCTTGTCTATTACATATTTGGCTTATGGAACGGTATCTGTGCTAATTTCAATCTCTTGTTGTATGCAGCACCCCAACTCACCTTTCCCCTTAAGCAAGCATGAGTTGGTTTTCTACATTTGACACTCTGTTCTGTTTTGTAATTCTGTTCCTGTGTAGCGCAGTTTACATTCCATGTAGTAGTGATATCTTATGATGTTTCTTTTTCTGTGTGACTTATTTCACTTAGAATCATCGTACCTGAATCCACTCATTATGCTGCTATGGGCCTGATGACATAGATTTCATTGCTGAGTGATATTGCATTGTACGTAAATACGACAACTTCTTTATCCATTTTTCGCTTTCTGTGATATTGAACTTGTACCGTAAACGAGGTTCTTGTAAACAGAGCCGTCCCAAACTTTGGGGTGGCTATGTCTTTTTTATTTTAATTTCCCTAAGCTATAGGACCATAAGTGGAAGTGCCCTAGGATCTGTTGCTTTCTTTTTTGGATGTTTCAGGAAACACCATACACTTCTCCAGAGTGGCTGCTTGCAATTTACATGCCGCCCATCAGCATAACAAGGCTCCCAGTCCTCCATGGCCTGTCCTGCCTTTCTGGATTTTACACTTTTTTCAGATGGCCCTTTTGACCGAGGGGCAGTGAGACTTCATTGTAGTGCAGATTTCCTTTGCAAGCTTGCTTGGTTGGCCAAAAAGGGCGTATGCGTTTTTTCCTGAATATATTCAGGAAAAAACGCATACGCCCTTTTTGGCCAAGTGCATCATTGTGGACGTTCTGCCTCTTTTCCTATGCTTTACATGCAATTCCAGTCTACCTCCTGAAATCGGTTTCCTGCAATTCTGCCCCGCTTTCAACTCCTCTTGGCTGCCTTACTTCAATATATTTTTAGAAGATAGCTGTCATTTATAACTCTGCAGGTTTGTGAATTACAGTGCCCCTGAGCTCCTTTCTTCAACTCGCTTTCTTGTGAGCTGGCCGCAACACCGCAGGATTGCTTCAGTCCCTACTTTGTTTCCTGCACGGCACGCTGAGCCTTTGGTTAATTCCTCTTTCTGGTGGGAAATGAGAGTTCAATTTGCCCGTCCAGACACCTCCACCTAGTCTCTCATTGGTTCTCCCTATTCCTGTTCATTTTCCACAGAAATTGCAAACTGGGCCAAACAGGAGGTTGAAGGCACTGACTCTCCAATTGGGGAGAGTGTTAGTAAAGCATCTGGAATGTTGCACCCGAGTACCAGGGGACGAAAACTGAGACACATTTGAACACGTTTCCCGATCACACGGTGGATCATACTCTGGGTTCCACATGCATGTTTTAGCTGAATGAAGATTCCCTTAAACCTGGAGAGTTGAGACCCATGGAATGGGTACCATGCAATATGACTTCAAAAGGTCTGCATTTGCTCACCGAACCTCACCAATCCTATCACTGCTGCGTTTATGCCACTGTACACACGCTTCATTCTCTTCCGGAGACATATAAATCCATAGGTTTTAAGATTCTTACTAGTCAGGTATATTGTTAGGCGTTTAATATGGGGTGTTGAGTCCACTTCGTTGAGCAAGGAGTAGCTCTTGTCTATTACATATTTGGCTTCTGGAACGGTATCTGTGCTAATTTCAATCTCTGGTTTTATGCAGCACCCCAACTCACCTTTCCCCTTAAGCAAGCATAAGTTGGTTTTCTACATTTGAGACCCTGTTCTGTTTTGTAATTCAGTTCTTGTGTAGCCAAGTTTACATTCCGTGTAGTAGTGATATCTTATGATGATTCTTTTTCTGTGTGACTTATTTCACTTAGAATCATCGTACCTGAATCCCCTCATTACGCTGCTACGGGCCTGATGACATAGATTTCATTGCTGAGTGATATTGCATTGTACGTAAGTACCACAATTTCTTTATCCATTTTTCGCTTTCTGTGATATTGAACTTGTACCGTAAACGAGGTTCTTGTAAACAGTGCCGTCCCAAACATTGGGGTGGCTGTGTCTTTTTTATTTTAATTTCCCTAAGCTATAGGACCATAAGTGGAAGTGCCCTAGGATCTGTTGCTTTGTTTTTTGGATGTTTCAGGAAACACCATACACTTCTCCAGAGTGGCTGCTTGCAATTTACATCCCGCCCATCAGCATAACAAGGCTCCCAGTTCTCCATGGCCTGTCCTGCCTTTCTGGATTTTACACTTTTTTCAGATGGCCCTTATGACCTGGGAGCAGTGAGACTTCATTGTAGTGCAGATTTCCTTTGCAAGCTTGCTTGGTTGGCCAAAAAGGGCGTATGCGTTTTTTCCTGAATATATTCAGGAAAAAACGCATACGCCCTTTTTGGCCAAGTGCATCATTGTGGACGTTCTGCCTCTTTTCCTATGCTTTACATGCAATTCCAGTCTACCTCCTGAAATCGGTTTCCTGCAATTCTGCCCTGCTTTCAACTCTTCTTGGCTGCCTTACTTCAATATATTTTTGGAAGATAGCTGTCATTTATAACTCTGCAGGTTTGTGAATTACAGTGCCCCTGAGCTCCTTTCTTCAACTCGCTTTCTTGTGAGCTGGCTGCAACACCGCAGGATTGCTTCAGTCCCTACTTTGTTTCCGGCACGGCACGCTGAGCCTTTGATTAATTCCTCTTTCTGGTGGGAAATGAGAGTTCAATTTGCCCGTCCAGACACCTCCACCTAGTCTCTCATTGGTTCTCCCTATTCCTGTTCATTTTCCATAGAAATTGCAAACTGGGCCAAACAGGAGGTTGAAGGCACTGACTCTCCAAGTGGGGAGAGTGTTAGTAAAGTGTCTGGAATGTTGCACCCGAGTACCAGGGGACGAAAACTGAGACACATTTGAACACGTTTCCCGATGACACGGTGGATCATACTCTGGGTTCCACATGCATGTTTTAGCTGAAGGAAGAATCCCTTAAACCTGGAGAGTTGAGACCCATGGAATGGGTACCATGCAATATGACTTCAAAGGGTCTGCATTTGCTCACCGAACCTCACCAATCCTATCATTGCTGCGTTTATGCCACTGTACACACGCTTCATTCTCTTCCGGAGACATATAAATCCATAGGTTTTAAGATTCTTACTAGTCAGGTATATTGTTAGGCGTTTAATATGGGGTGTTGAGTCCACTTCGTTGAGCAAGGAGTAGCTCTTGTCTATTACATATTTGGCTTATGGAACGGTATCTGTGCTAATTTCAATCTCTGGTTTTATGCAGCACCCCAACTCACCTTTCCCCTTAAGCAAGCATAAGTTGGTTTTCTACATTTGACACCCTGTTTTGTTTTGTAATTCAGTTCTTGTGTAGCCAAGTTTACATTCCGTGTAGTAGTGATATCTTATGATGATTCTTTTTCTGTGTGACTTATTTCACTTAGAATCATCGTACCTGAATCCCCTCATTACGCTGCTACGGGCCTGATGACATAGATTTCATTGCTGAGTGATATTGCATTGTACATAAGTACCACAACTTCTTTATCCATTTTTCGCTTTCTGTGATATTGAACTTGTACCGTAAACGAGGTTCTTGTAAACAGTGCCGTCCCAAACTTTGGGGTGGCTGTGTCTTTTTGATTTTAATTTCCCTAAGCTATAGGACCATAAGTGGAAGTGCCCTAGGCTCTGTTGCTTTGTTTTTTGAATGTTTCAGGAAACACCATACACTTCTCCAGAGTGGCTGCTGGCAATTTACATCCCGCCCTTCAGCATAACAAGGCTCCCAGTTCTCCATGGCCTGTCCTGCCTTTCTGGATTTTACACTTTTTTCAGATGGCCCTTTTGACCGGGGGGCAGTGAGACTTCATTGTAGTGCAGATTTCCTTTGCAACCTTGCTTGGTTGGCCAAAAAGGGCGTATGCGTTTTTTCCTGAATATATTCAGGAAAAAACGCATACGTCCTTTTTGGCCAAGTGCATCATTGTGGACGTTCTGCCTCTTTTCCTATGCTTTACATGCAATTCCAGTCTACCTCCTGAAATCGGTTTCCTGCAATTCTGCCCCGCTTTCAAGTCCTCTTGGCAGCCTTCCTTCAATATATTTTTGGACGATAGCTGTCATTTATAACTGCAGGTTTGTGAATTACAGTGGCCCTGAGCTCCTTTCTTCAACTCGCTTTCTTGTGAGCTGGCCGCAACACCGCAGGATTGCTTCAGGCCCTAGTTTGTTTCTGGCACGGCATGCTGAACCTTTGGTTAATTCCTCTTCCTGGTGGGAAATGAGAGTTAAATTTGCCCGTCCAGACACCTCCACCTAGTCACTCATTGGTTCTCCCTATTCCTGTTCATTTTCCACAGAAATTGCAAACTGGGCCAAACAGGAGGTTAAAGGCACTGACTCTCCAAGTGGGGAGAGTGTTAGTAAAGCGTCTGGAATGTTGCACCCGAGTACCAGGGTACGAAAACTGTGACACATTTGAACACGTTTTCTGATCACACGGTGGATCGTACTCTGGGTTCCACATGCATGTTTTAGCTGAAGGAAGAATCCCTTAAACATGGAGAGTTGAGACCCATGGAATGGGTACCATGCAATATGACTTCAAAGGGTCTGCATTTGCTCACCGAACCTCACCAATCCTATCACTGCTGCATTTATGCCGCTGTACACACGAATGATTCTCTTTTGGAGACATATAAATCCATAGGTTTTAAGATTCTTACTAGTCAGATATATTCTTAGGCGTTTAATATGGGGTGTTGAGTCCACTTCGTTGAGCAAGGAGTAGCTCTTGTCTATTACATATTTGGCTTATGGAACGGTATCTGTGCTAATTTCAATCTCTGGTTTTATGCCGCACCCCAACTCACCTTTCCCCTTAAGCAAGCATAAGTTGGATTTCTACATTTGAGACCCTGTTCTGTTTTGTAATTCAGTTCCTGTGTAGCCACGTTTACATTCCGTGTAGCAGTGATATCTTATGATGTTTCTTTTTCTGTGTGACTTATTTCACTTAGAATCATCGTACCTGAATCCACTCATTATGCTGCTACGGGCCTGATGACATAGATTTCATTGCTGAGTGATATTGCTTTGTACGTAATTACCACAACTTCTTTATCCATTTTTCGCTTTCTGTGATATTGAACTTGTACCGTAAACGAGGTTCTTGTAAACAGAGCCAGCCCAAACTTTGGGGTGGCTGTGTCTTTTTTATTTTAATTTCCCTAAGCTATAGGACCATAAGTGGAAATGCCCTAGGCTCTGTTGCTTTGTTTTTTGGATGTTTCAGGAAACACCATACACTTCTCCAGAGTGGCTGCTGGCAATTTACATCCCGCCCATCAGCATAACAAGGCTCCCAGTTCTCCATGGCCTGTCCTTCCTTTCTGGATTTTACAGTTTTTTCAGATGGCCCTTTTGACCGGGGGGCAGTGAGACTTCATTGTAGTGCAGATTTCCTTTGCAAGCTTGCTTCGTTGGCCAAAAAGCGCGTATGCGTTTTTTCCTGAATATATTCAGGAAAAAACGCATACGCCCTTTTTGGCCAAGTGCATCATTGTGGACGTTCTGCCTCTTTTCCTATGCTTAACATGCAATTCCAGTCTACCTCCTGAAATCGGTTTCCTGCAATTCTGCCCCACTTTCAACTCCTCTTGGCAGCCTTACTTCAATATATTTTTGGAAGATAGCTGTCATTTATAACTCTGCAGGTTTGTGAATTACAGTGGCCCTGAGCTCCTTTCTTCAACTCGCTTTCTTGTGAGCTGGCCGCAACACCGCAGGATTGCTTCGGACCCTAGTGTGGTTCTGGCATGGCATGCTGAGCCTTTGGTTAATTCCTCTTCCTGGTGGGAAATGAGAGTTAAATTGGCCCGTCCAGACACCTCCACCTAGTCTCTCATTGGTTCTCCCTATTCCTGTTCATTTTCCATAGAAATTGCAAACTGGGCCAAACAGGAGGTTGAAGGCACTGACTCTCCAAGTGGGGAGAGTGTTAGTAAAGCGTCTGGAATGTTGCACCCTAGTACCAGGGGACGAAAACTGAGACACATTTGAACACGTTTCCCGATCACACGGTGGATCATACTCTGGGTTCCACATGCATGTTTTAGCTGAAGGAAGAATCCCTTAAACCTGGATAGTTGAGACCCATGGAATGGGTACCATGCAATATGACTTCAAAGGGTCTGCATTTGCTCACCGAACCTCAACAATCCTATCATTGCTGCGTTTATGCCACTGTACACACGCTTCATTCTCTTCCGGAGACATATAAATCCATAGGTTTTAAGATTCTTACTAGTCAGGTATATTGTTAGGCGTTTAATATGGGTGTTGAGTCCACTTCGTTGAGCAAGGAGTAGCTCTTGTCTATTACATATTTGGCTTCTGGAACGGTATCTGTGCTAATTTCAATCTCTGGTTTTATGCAGCACCCCAACTCACCTTTCCCCTTAAGCAAGCATAAGTTGGTTTTCTACATTTGACACCCTGTTCTGTTTTGTAATTCAGTTCTTGTGTAGCCAAGTTTACATTCCGTGTAGTAGTGATATCTTATGATGATTCTTTTTCTGTGTGACTTATTTCACTTAGAATCATCGTACCTGAATCCCCTCATTACGCTGCTACGGGCCTGATGACATAGATTTCATTGCTGAGTGATATTGCATTGTACGTAAGTACCACAACTTCTTTATCCATTTTTCGCTTTCTGTGATATTGAACTTGTACCGTAAACGAGGTTCTTGTAAACAGTGCCGTCCCAAACTTTGGGGTGGCTGTGTCTTTTTGATTTTAATTTCCCTAAGCTATAGGACCATAAGTGGAAGTTCCCTAGGCTCTGTTGCTTTGTTTTTTGGATGTTTCAGGAAACACCATACACTTCCCCAGAGTGGCTGCTGGCAATTTACATCCCGCCCTTCAGCATAACAAGGCTCCCAGTTCTCCATGGCCTGTCCTGCCTTTCTGGATTTTACACTTTTTTCAGATGGCCCTTTTGACCGGGGAGCAGTGAGACTTCATTGTAGTGCAGATTTCCTTTGCAACCTTGCTTGGTTGGCCAAAAAGGGCGTATGCGTTTTTTCCTGAATATATTCAGGAAAAAACGCATACGCCCTTTTTGGCCAAGTGCATCATTGTGGACGTTCTGCCTCTTTTCCTATGCTTTACATGCAATTCCAGTCTACCTCCTGAAATCGGTTTCCTGCAATTCTGCCCCGCTTTCAACTCCTCTTGGCAGCCTTACTTCAATATATTTTTGGAAGATAGCTGTCATTTTTAACTCTGCAGGTTTGTGAATTACAGTGCCCCTGAGCTCCTTTCTTCAACTCGCTTTCTTGTGAGCTGGCCGCAACACCGCAGGATTGCTTCAGTCCCTACTTTGTTTCCGGCACGGCACACTGAGCCTTTGGTTAATTCCTCTTCCTGTTGGGAAATGAGAGTTAAATTTGCCCGTCCAGACACCTCCACCTTGTCTCTCATTGGTTCTCCCTATTCCTGTTCATTTTCCACAGAAATTGCAAACTGAGCCAAACAGGAGGTTGAAGGCACTGACTCTCCAAGTGGGGAGAGTGTTAGTAAAGCGTCTGGAATGTTGCACCCGAGTACCAGGGGACGAAAACTGAGACACATTTGAACACGTTTCCCGATGACACGGTGGATCATACTCTGGGTTCCACATGCATGTTTTAGCTGAAGGAAGAATCCCTTAAACCTGGAGAGTTGAGACCCATGGAATGGGTACCATGCAATATGACTTCAAAGGGTCTGCATTTGCTCACCGAACCTCACCAATCCTATCACTGCTGCGTTTATGCCACTGTACACACGCTTCATTCTCTTCCGGAGACATATAAATCCATAGGTTTTAAGATTCTTACTAGTCAGGTATATTGTTAGGCGTTTAATATGGGGTGTTGAGTCCACTTCGTTGAGCAAGGAGTAGCTCTTGTCTATTACATATTTGGCTTCTGGAACGGTATCTGTGCTAATTTCAATCTCTGGTTTTATGGAGCACCCCAACTCACCTTTCCCCTTAAGCAAGCATAAGTTGGTTTTCTACATTTGACACCCTGTTCTGTTTTGTAATTCAGTTCCTGTGTAGTCAAGTTTACATTCCGTGTAGTAGTGATATCTTATGATGTTTCTTTTTCTGTGAGACTTATTTCACTTAGAATCATCGTACCTGAATCCACTCATTATGTTGCTACGGGCCTGATGACATAGATATCATTGCTGAGTGATATTGCATTTTACGTAAGTACCACAACTTCTTTATCCATTTTTCGCTTTCTGTGATATTGAAGTTGTACGGTAAACGAGGTTCTTGTAAACACAGCCGTCCCAAACTTTGGGTGGCTGTGTCTTTTTGATTTTAATTTTCCTAAGCTATAGGACCATAAGTGGAAGTGCCCTAGGCTCTGTTGCTTTGTTTTTTGGATGTTTCAGGAAACACCATACACTTCTCCACAGTGGCTGCTGGCAATTTACATCCCGCCCATCAGCATAACAAGGTTCCTAGTTCTCCTTGGCCTGTCCTGCCTTTCAGGATTTTACACTTTTTTCAGATGGCCCTTTTGACCGGGGGGCAGTGAGACTTCATTGTAGTGCAGATTTCCTTTGCAAGCTTGCTTGGTTGGCCAAAAAGGGCGTATGCGTTTTTTCCTGAATTTATTCAGGAAAAAACGCATACGCCCTTTTTGGCCAAGTGCATCATTGTGGACGTTCTGCCTCTTTTCCTATGCTTTACATGCAATTCCCGTCTACCTCCTGAAATCGGTTTCCTGCAATTCTGCACCGCTTTCAAGTCCTCTTGGCAGCTTTCCTTCAATATATTTTTGGACGATAGCTGTCATTTATAACTGCAGGTTTGTGAATTACAGTGGCCCTGAGCTCCTTTCTTCAACTCGCTTTCTTGTGAGCTGGCCGCAACACCGCAGGATTGCTTCAGGCCCTAGTTTGTTTCTGGCACGGCATGCTGAACCTTTGGTTAATTCCTCTTCCTGGTGGGAAATGAGAGTTAAATTTGCCCGTCCAGACACCTCCACCTAGTCTCTCATTGGTTCTCCCTATTCCTGTTCATTTTCCACAGAAATTGCAAACTGGGCCAAACAGGAGGTTGAAGGCACTGACTCTCCAAGTGGGGAGAGTGTTAGTAAAGCGTCTGGAATGTTGCACCCGAGTACCAGGGTACGAAAACTGAGACACATTTGAACACGTTTTCTGATCACACGGTGGATCGTACTCTGGGTTCCACATGCATGTTTTAGCTGAAGGAAGAATCCCTTAAACATGGAGAGTTGAGACCCATGGAATGGGTACCATGCAATATGACTTCAAAGGGTCTGCATTTGCTCACCGAACCTCACCATTCCTATCACTGCTGCGTTTATGCCGCTGTACACACGCATGATTCTCTTTCGGAGACATATAAATCCATAGGTTTTAAGATTCTTACTAGTCAGATATATTCTTAGGCGTTTAATATGGGGTGTTGAGTCCACTTCGTTGAGCAAGGAGTAGCTCTTGTCTATTACATATTTGGCTTATGGAACGGTATCTGTGCTAATTTCAATCTCTGGTTTTATGCCGCACCCCAACTCACCTTTCCCCTTAAGCAAGCATAAGTTGGTTTTCTACATTTGACACCCTGTTCTGTTTTGTAATTCAGTTCCTGTGTAGCCACGTTTACATTCCGTGTAGCAGTGATATCTTATGATGTTTCTTTTTCTGTGTGACTTATTTCACTTAGAATCATCGTACCTGAATCCACTCATTATGCTGCTACGGGCCTGATGACATAGATTTCATTGCTGAGTGATATTGCTTTGTACGTAATTACCACAACTTCTTTATCCATTTTTCGCTTTCTGTGATATTGAACTTGTACCGTAAACGAGGTTCTTGTAAACAGAGCCAGCCCAAACTTTGGGGTGGCTGTGTCTTTTTTATTTTAATTTCCCTAAGCTATAGGACCATAAGTGGAAATGCCCTAGGCTCTGTTGCTTTGTTTTTTGGATGTTTCAGGAAACACCATACACTTCTCCAGAGTGGCTGCTGGCAATTTACATCCCGCCCATCAGCATAACAAGGCTCCCAGTTCTCCATGGCCTGTCCTTCCTTTCTGGATTTTACACTTTTTTCAGATGGCCCTTTTGACCGGGGGGCAGTGAGACTTCATTGTAGTGCAGATTTCCTTTGCAAGCTTGCTTCGTTGGCGAAAAAGCGCGTATGCGTTTTTTCCTGAATATATTCAGGAAAAAACGCATACGCCCTTTTTGGCCAAGTGCATCATTGTGGACGTTCTGCCTCTTTTCCTATGCTTTACATGCAATTCCAGTCTACCTCCTGAAATCGGTTTCCTGCAATTCTGCCCCACTTTCAACTCCTCTTGACAGCCTTACTTCAATATATTTTTGGAAGATAGCTGTCATTTATAACTCTGCAGGTTTGTGAATTACAGTGGCCCTGAGCTCCTTTCTTCAACTCGCTTTCTTGTGAGCTGGCCGCAACACCGCAGGATTGCTTCGGACCCTAGTGTGGTTCTGGCATGGCATGCTGAGCCTTTGGTTAATTCCTCTTCCTGGTGGGAAATGAGAGTTAAATTTGCCCGGCCGGACACCTCCACCTAGTCTCTCATTGGTTGTCCCTATTCCTGTTCATGTTCCACAGAAATTGCAATCTAGGCCAAACTGGAGTTTAAAGGCACTGACTCTCCAAGTGGGGAGAGTGTTAGTAAAGCATCTGGAATTTTGCACCCGAGTACCAGGGGACGAAAACTGAGACACATTTGAACACGTTTCCCGATCACACGGTGGATCATACTCTGGGTTCCACATGCATGTTTTAGCTGAAGGAAGAATCCCTTAAACCTGGAGAGTTGAGACCCATGGAATGTGTACCATGCAATAAGATTTCAAAGGGTCTGAATTTGCTCACCGAACCTCCCCAATCCTATCACTGCTGCACTTATGCCGCTGTACACATGCTTGATTCTCTTTCGGAGACATATAAATCCATAGGTTTTAAGATTCTTACTAGTCATGTATATTCTTAGGCGTTTGATATGGGGTGTTGTGTCCTCTTCGTTGAGCAAGGAGTAGCTCTTGTCTATTACATATTTGGCTTATGGAATGGTATATGTGCTAATTTCAATCTCTGGTTTTATGCAGCACCTCAAATCACCTTTCCCCTTAAGCAAGCATAAGTTGGTTTTCTACATTAGAGACCCTGTTCTGTTTTGTAATTCAGTTCCTGTGTAGCCAAGTTTACATTCCGTGTAGTGGTGATACCTTATGATGTTTCTTTTTCTGTGTGACTTATTTCACTTAGAATCATCGTACCTGAATCCACTCATTATGCTGCTATGGGCCTGATGACATAGATTTCGTTGCTGAGTGATATTGCATTGAACGTAAGTACCACAACTTCTTTATCCATTTTTCGCTTTCTGCGATATTGAACTTGTACCGTAAACGAGGTTCTTGTAAACAGAGCGGTCCCAAACTTTGGGGTGGCTGTCTATTTTTGATTTTAATTTCCCTAAGCTATAGGACCATAAGTGGAAGTGCCCTAGGCTCTGTTGCTTTGTTTTCTAGATGTTTCCCGAAACACCAAACACTTCTCCAGAGTGGCTGTTGTCAATTTACATCCCGCCCATCAGCATAACAAGGCTCCCAGTTCTCCCTGGCCTGTCCTGCCTTTCTGGATTTTACACTTTTTTCAGAAGCCCCTTTTGACCGGGGGGCAGTGAGACTTCATTTTAGTACAGATTTACATTGCAAGCTTGCTTGGTTGGCCAGAAAGGGCGTATGCGTTTTTTCCTGAATATATTCAGGAAAAAACGCATACGCCCTTTTTGGCCAAGTGCATCATTGTGGACGTTCTGCCTCTTTTCCTATGCTTTACATGCAATTCCAGTCTACCTCCTGCAATCGGTTTCCTGCAATTCTGCCCAGCTTTCAACTCCTCATGGCAGCCTTACTTCAATATATTTTTGGAAGATAGCTGTCATTTAAACTCTGCAGGTTTGTGAATTACAGTGCCCCTGAGCTCCTTTCTTCAACTCGCTTTCTTGTGAGCTGGCCGCAACACCGTACGATTGCTTCAGGCCCTAGTTTGCTTCCGGCACGGCATGCTGAGCCTTTGGTTAATTCCTCTTCTTGGTGGGAAATGAGAGTTAAATTTGCCCGTCCGGACACCTCCACCTAGTCTCTCATTGGTTCTCCCTATTCCTGTTCATTTTCCACAGAAATTGCAAACTGGGCCAAACAGGAGTTTAAAGGCACTGACTCTCCAAGTGGGGAGAGTGTTAGTAAAGCGTCTGGAATGTTGCACCCGAGTACCAGGGGACGAAAACTGAGACACATTTGAACACGTTTCCCGATCACACGGTGGATCATACTCTGAGTTCCACATTCATGTTTTAGCTGAAGGAAGAATCCCTTAAACAAGGAGAGTTGAGACCCATGGAATGGGTACCATGCAATATGACTTCAAAGGGTCTGCATTTGCTCACCGAACCTCACCAATCCTATCACTGCTGCGTTTATGCCGCTGTACACACTTTTGATTCTCTTTCAGAGACATATAAATCCATAGGTTTTAAGATTCTTACTAGTCAGGTGTATTGTTAGGCGTTTAATATGGGGTGTTGAGTCCACTTCGTTGAGCAAGGAGTAGCTCTTTTCTATTACATATTTGGCTTATGGAACGGTATCTGTGCTAATTTCAATCTCTGGTTTTATGCCGCACCCCAAGTCACCTTTCCCCTTAAGCAAGCATAAGTTGGTTTTCTACATTTGAGACCCTGTTCTGTTTTGTAATTCAGTTCCTGTGTAGCCAAGTTTACATTCCGTGTAGTAGTGATATCTTATGATGTTTCTTTTTCTGTGTGACTTATTTCACTTAGAATCATCGTACCTGAATCCACTCATTATGCTGCTACGGGCCTGATGACATAGATTTCATTGCTGAGTGATATTGCATTGTACGTAAGTACCACAACTTCTTTATCCATTTTTCGCTTTCTGTGATATTGAACTTGTACCGTAAACGAGGTTCTTGTAAACTGAGCCGGCCCAAATTTTGGGGTGGCTGTGTCTTTTTAATTTTTATTTCCCTAAGCTATAGGACCATATGTGGAAGTGCCCTAGGCTCTGTTGCTTTGTTTTTTAGATGTTTCAGGAAACACCATACACTTCTCCAGAGTGGCTGTTGGCAATTTACATCCCGCCCATCAGCATAACAAGGCTCCCAGTTCTCCATGGCCTGTCCTGCCTCTCTGGATTTTACACTTTTTTCAGATGGCCCTTTTGACCGGGGGGCAGTGAGACTTCATTGTAGTGCAGATTTCCTTTGCAAGCTTGCTTGGTTGGACAAAAAGGGCGTATGCGTTTTTTCCTGAATATATTCAGGAAAAAACGCATACGCCCTTTTTGGCCAAGTGCATCATTGTGGACATTCTGCCTCTTTTCCTATGCTTTACATGCAATTCCAGTCTACCTCCTGAAATCGGTTTCCTGCAATTCTGCCCCGCTTTCAACTTCTCTTGGCAGCCTTACTTCAATATATTTTTGGAAGATAGCTGTCATTTATAACTCTGCAGGTTTGTGAATGACAGTGCCCCTGAGCTCCTTTCTTCAACTCGCTTTCTTCTGAGCTGGCCGCAACACAGCAGGATTGCTTCAAACCCTAGTTTGGTTCCGGCATGGCATGCTGAGCCTTTGGTTAATTCCTCTTCCTGCTGGGAAATGACAGTTAAATTTGCCCGTCCGGACACCTCCACCTAGTCTCTCATTGGTTCTCCCTATTCCTGTTCATTTTCCACAGAAATTGCAAACTGGGCCAAACAGGAGGTTAAAGGCACTGAGTCTCCAAGTGGGGAGAGTGTTAGTAAAGCATCTGGAATGTTGCACCCGAGTACCAGGGGACAAAAACTGAGACACATTTGAACACGTTTTCCGATCACACGGTGGATCATACTCTGGGTTCCACATGCATGTTTTAGCTGAAGGAAGAATCCCTTAAACCTGGAGAGTTGAGACCCATGGAATGGGTACCATGCAATATGACTTCAAAGGGTCTGCATTTGCTCACCGAACCTCACCAATCCTATCACTGCTGCGCTTATGCCGCTGTACACACGCTTGATTCTCTTTCGGAGACATATAAATCCATAGGTTTTAAGATTCTTACTAGTCAGGTATATTCTTAGGCGTTTAATATGGGGTGTTGAGTCCACTTCGTTGAGCAAGGAGTAGCTCTTGTCTATTACATATTTGGCTTATGGAACGGTATCTGTGCTAATTTCAATCTCTGGTTTTATGAAGCACCCCAACTCACCTTTCCCCTTAAGCAAGCATAAGTTGGTTTTCTACATTTGAGACGCTGTTCTGTTTTGTAATTCAGTTTCTTTGTAGCCAAGTTTACATTCCGTGTAGTAGTGATATGTTATGATGTTTCTTTTTCTGTGTGACTTATTTCACTTAGAATCATCGTACCTGAATCCACTCATTATGCTGCTACGGGCCTGATGACATAGATTTCATTGCGGAGTGATATTGCATTGTACGTAAGTACCACAACTTCATTATCCATTTTTCGCTTTCTGTGATATTGAACTTGTACCGTAAATGAGGTTCTTGTAAACAGAGCCTTCCCAAACTTTGGGGTGGCTGTGTCTTTTTGATTTTAATTTCCCTAAGCTATAGGACCATAAGTGGAAGTGCCCTAGGCTCTGTTGCTTTGTTTTTTTGATGTTTCAGGAAACATCATACACTTCTCCAGAGTGGCTGTTGGCAATTTACATCCTGCCCATCAGCATAACAAGGCTCCCAGTTCTCCATGGGCTGTCCTGCCTTTCTGGATTTTACACTTTTTTCAGATGGCCCTTTTGACCGGGGGTCAGTGAGACTTCATTGTAGTGCAGATTTCCTTTGCAAGCTTGCTTGGTTGGCCAAAAAGGGCGTATGCGTTTTTTCCTGAATATATTCAGGGAAAAACGCATACGCCCTTTTTGGCCAAGTGCATCATTGTGGACGTTCTGCCTCTTTTCCTATGCTTTACATGCAATTCCAGTCAACCTCCTGAAATCGGTTTCCTGCAATTCTGCCCCGCTTTCAACTCCTCTTGGCAGCCTTACTTTAATATATTTTTGGAAGATGGCTGTCATTTATAACTCTGCAGGTTTGTGAATTACAGTGCCCCTGAGCTCCTTTCTTCAACTCGCTTTGTTGTGAGCTGGCCGCAACACCGCAGGATTGCTTCGGGCCCAAGTGTGCTTCTGGCATGGCACGCTGAGCCTTTGGTTAATTCCTCTTCCTGGTGGGAAATGAGAGTTAAATTTGCCCGTCCGGACACCTCCACCTAGTCTCTCATTGGTTCTCCCTATTCCTGTTCATTTTCCACAGAAATTGCAAACTGGGCCAAACAGGAGGTTAAAGGCGCTGACTCTCCATGTGGGGAGAGTGTTAGTAAAGCATCTGGAATGTTGCACCCGAGTACCAGGGGACGAAAACTGAGACACATTTGAACACGTTTTCCAATCACACGGTGGATCATACTCTGTGTTCCACATGCATGTTTTAGCTGAAGGAAGAATCCCTTAAACCTGGAGAGTTGAGACCCATGGAATGGGTACCATGCAATATGACTTCAAAGGGTCTGCATTTGCTCACCGAACCTCACCAATCCTATCACTGCTGCGCTTATGCCTCTGTACACACGCTTGATTCTCTTTCGGAGACATATAAATCCATAGGTTTTAAGATTCTTACTAGTCAGGTGTATTGTTAGGCGTTTAATATGGGGTGTTGAGTCCACTTCGTTGAGCAAGGAGTAGCTCTTTTCTATTACATATTTGGCTTATGGAACGGTATCTGTGCTAATTTCAATCTCTGGTTTTATGCCGCACCCTAAGTCACCTTTCCCCTTAAGCAAGCATAAGTTGGTTTTCTACATTTGAGACCCTGTTCTGTTTTGTAATTCAGTTCCTGTGTAGCCAAGTTTACATTCCGTGTAGTTGTGATATCTTATGATGTTTCTTTTTCTGTGTGACTTATTTCACTTAGAATCATCGTACCTGAATCCACTCATTATGCTGCTACGGGCCTGATGACATAGATTTCATTGCTGAGTGATATTGCATTGTACGTAAGTACCACAACTTCTTTATCCATTTTTCGCTTTCTGTGATATTGAACTTGTACCGTAAACGAGGTTCTTGTAAACTGAGCCGGCCCAAACTTTGGGGTGGCTGTGTCTTTTTAATTTTTATTTCCCTAAGCTATAGGACCATATGTGGAAGTGCCCTAGGCTCTGTTGCTTTGTTTTTTAGATGTTTCAGGAAACACCATACACTTCTCCAGAGTGGCTGTTGGCAATTTACATCCCGCCCATCAGCATAACAAGGCTCCCAGTTCTCCATGGCCTGTCCTGCCTCTCTGGATTTTACACTTTTTTCAGATGGCCCTTTTGACCGGGGGGCAGTGAGACTTCATTGTAGTGCAGATTTCCTTTGCAAGCTTGCTTGGTTGGACAAAAAGGGCGTATGCGTTTTTTCCTGAATATATTCAGGAAAAAACGCATACGCCCTTTTTGGCCAAGTGCATCATTGTGGACATTCTGCCTCTTTTCCTATGCTTTACATGCAATTCCAGTCTACCTCCTGAAATCGGTTTCCTGCAATTCTGCCCCGCTTTCAACTTCTCTTGGCAGCCTTACTTCAATATATTTTTGGAAGATAGCTGTCATTTATAACTCTGCAGGTTTGTGAATGACAGTGCCCCTGAGCTCCTTTCTTCAACTCGCTTTCTTCTGAGCTGGCCGCAACACAGCAGGATTGCTTCAAACCCTAGTTTGGTTCCGGCATGGCATGCTGAGCCTTTGGTTAATTCCTCTTCCTGGTGGGAAATGACAGTTAAATTTGCCCGTCCGGACACCTCCACCTAGTCTCTCATTGGTTCTCCCTCTTCCTGTTTATCTTACGCAGAAATTGCAAACTGGGCCAAACAAGAGGTTAAAGGCACTGACTCTCCAAGTGGGGAGAGTGTTAGTAAAGCGTCTGGAATGTTGCACCCGAGTACCAGGGGACGAAAACTGAGACACATTTGAACACGTTTCCCGATCACACGGTGGATCATACTCTGGGTTCCACATGCATGTTTTAGCTGAAGGAAGAATCCCTTAAACCTGGAGAGTTGAGACCCATGGAATGGGTACCATGCAATATGACTTCAAAGGGTCTGCATTTGCTCACCAAACCTCACCAATCCTATCACTGCTGCGTTTATGCCACTGTATACACGCTTGATTCTCTTTCGGAGACATATAAATCCATAGGTTTTAAGATTCTTACTAGTCAGGTATATTCTTAGGCGTTTAATATTGGGTGTTGAGTCCACATCGTTGAGCAAGGAGTAGCTCTTGTCTATTACATATTTGGCTTATGGAACGGTATCTGTGCTAATTTCAATCTGTGGTTTTATGCCGCACGCCAACTCACCTTTCCCCTTAAGCAAGCATAAGTTGGTTTTCTACATTTGAGACGCTGTTCTGTTTTGTAATTCAGTTTCTGTGTAGCCAAGTTTACATTCCGTGTAGTAGTGATATCTTATGATGTTTCTTTTTCTGTGTGACTTATTTCTCTTAGAATCATCATACCTGAATCCACTCATTATGCTGTCACGGGCCTGATGACATAGATTTCATTGCTGAGTGATATTGCATTGTACGTAAGTACCACAATTTCTTTATCCATTTTTCACTTTCTGTGATATTGAACCTGTACCGTAAACGAGGTTCTTGTAAACAGAGCCGTCCCAAACTTTGGGGAGGCTGTGTCTTTTTGATTATTATTTCCCTAAGCTATACGACCATAAGTGGAAATGCCCTAGGCCCTGTTGCTTGGTTTTTTGGATGTTTCAGGGAACACCATACACTTCTCCAGAGTGGCTGTTGGCAATTTACATCCCGCCCATCAGCATAACAAGGCTCCCAGTTCTCCATGGCCTGTCTTGCCTTTCTGGATTTTACACTTTTTTCAGATGGCCCTTTTGACCGGGGGGCAGTGAGACTTCATTGTAGTGCAGAGTTCCTTTGCAAGCTTGCTTGGTTGGCCAAAAAGGGCGTATGCGTTTTTTCCTGTATATATTCAGGAAAAAACGCATACGCACTTTTTGGCCAAGTGCATCATTGTGGACGTTCTGCCTCTTTTCCTATGCTTTACATGCAATTCCAGTCTACCTCCTGAAATCGGTTTCCTGCAATTCTGCCCCGCTTTCAACTCCTCTTGGCAGCCTTACTTTAAGATATTTTTGGAAGATGGCTGTCATTTATAACTCTGCAGGTTTGTGAATTACAGTGCCCCTGAGCTCCTTTCTTCAACTCGCTTTCTTGTGAGCTGGCCGCAACACCGCAGGATTGCTTCGGGCCCTAGTGTGGTTCCGGCATGGCACGCTGAGCCTTTGGTTAATTCCTCTTCCTGGTGGGAAATGAGAGTTAAATTTGCCCGTCCGGACACCTCCAGCTAGTCTCTCATTGGTTCTCCCTATTACTGTTCATTTTCCACAGAAATTGCAAACTGGGCCAAACAGGAGGTTAAAGGCACTGACTCTCCAAGTGGGGAGAGTGTTAGTAAAGCATCTGGAAAGTTGCACCCGAGTACCAGGGGACGAAAACTGAGACACATTTGAACACGTTTTCTGATCACACGGTGGATCATACTCTGGGTTCCACATGCATGATTTAGCTGAAGGAAGAATCCCTTAAACATGGAGAGTTGAGACCCATGGAATGGGTACCATGCAATATGACTTCAAAGGGTCTTCATTTGCTCACCGAACCTCACCAATCCTATCACTGCTACGATTATGCCGCTGTACACACACTTGATTCTCTTTCGGAGACATATAAATCCATAGGTTTTAAGATTCTTACTAGTCAGGTATATTCTTAGGCGTTTAATATGGGGTGTTGAGTCCACTTCGTTGAGCAAGGAGTAGCTCTTGTCTATTACATATTAGGCTTATGGAACGGTATCTGTGCTAATTTCAATCTCTGGTTTTATGAAGCACCCCAACTCACCTTTCCCCTTAAGCAAGCATAAGTTGGTTTTCTACATTTGACACCCTGTTCTGTTTTGTAATTCAGTTCTTGTGTAGCCAAGTTTACATTCCGTGTAGTAGTGATATCTTATGATGTTTCTTTTTCTGTGTGACTTATTTCACTTAGAATCATCGTACCTGAATCCACTCATTATGCTGCTACGGGTCTGATGACATAGATTTCATTGCTGAGTGATATTGCATTGTACGTAACTACCACAACTTCTTTATCCATTTTTTCCTTTCTGTGATATTGAACTTGTACCGTAAACGAGGTTCTTGTAAACAGAGCCGGCCGAAACTTTGGGGTGGCTGTGTCTTTTTGATTTTAATTTCCCTAAGCTATAGGACCATAAGTGGAAGTGCCCTAGGCTCTGTTGCTTTGTTTTTTAGATGTTTCAGGAAACACCATACACTTCTCCAGAGTGGCTGCTGGCAATTTACATCCCGCCCATCAGCATAACAAGGCTCCCAGTTCTCCATGGCCTGTCCTGCCTTTCTGGATTTTACACTTTTTTCAGATGGCCCTTTTGACCGGGGGGCAGTGAGACTTCATTGTAGTGCAGATTTCCTTTGCAAGCTTGCTTGGTTGACCAAAAAGGGCGTATGCGTTTTTTCCTGAATATATTCAGGAAAAAACGCATACGCCCTTTTTGGCCAAGTGCATCATTGTGGACGTTCTGCCTCTTTTCCTATGCTTTACATGCAATCCCAGTCTACCTCCTGAAATCGGGTTCCTGCAATTCTGCCCCGCTTTCAAGTCCTCTTGGCAGCCTTCCTTCAATATATTTTTAAACGATAGCTGTCATTTATAACTCTGCAGGTTTGTGAATTACAGTGCCCCTGAGCTCCTTTCTTGAACTCGCTTTCTTGTGAGCTGGCCGCAACACCGCAGGATTGCTTCAGGCCCTAGTTTGGTTCCGGCATCGCATGCTGAGCCTTTGGTTAATTCCTCTTCCTGGTGGGAAATGAGAGTTAAATTTGCCTGTCGAGACAGCTCCAGCTAGTCTCTCATTGGTTCTCCCTCTTCCTGTTCATCTTACGCAGAAATTGCAAACTGGGCCAAACAGGAGTTTAAAGGCACTGACTCTCCAAGTGGGGAGAGTGTTAGTAAAGCGTCTGGAATGTTGCACCCGAGTACCAGGGGACGAAAACTGAGACACATTTGAACACGTTTCCCGATCACACGGTGGATCATACTCTGGTTTCCACATGCATGTTTTAGCTGAAGGAAGAATCCCTTTAACATGGAGTTTTGAGACCCATGGAATGTGTACCATACAATATGACTTCAAAGGGTCTGCATTTGCTCACAGAACCTCACCAATCCTATCACTGCTGCGTTTATGCCGCTGTACACACCCTTGATTCTCTTTCGGAGACATATAAATCCATAGGTTTTAAGATTCTTACTAGTCAGGTATATTGTTAGGCGTTTAATATGGGGTGTTGAGTCCACTTCGTTGAGCAAGGAGTAGCTGTTGTCTATTACATATTTGGCTTATGGAACGGTGTCTGTGCTAATTTCAATCTCTGGTTTTATGCACCACCCCAACTCACCTTTCCCCTTAAGCAAGCATAAGTTGGTTTTCTAGATTTGACACCCTGTTCTGTTTTGTAATTCAGTTCTTGGGTAGCCAAGTTTACATTCCGTGTAGTAGTGATATCTTATGATGTTTCTTTTTCTGTGTGACTTATTTCACTTAGAATCATCATACCTGAATCCACTCTTTATGCTGCTACGGGCCTGATGACATAGATTTCATTGCTGAGTGATATTACATTGTACGTAAGTACCACAACTTCTTTATCCATTTTTCGCTTTCTGCGATATTGAACTTGAACCGTAAACGAGGTTCTTGTAAACAGAGCCGTCCCAAACTTTGGGGTGGCTGTGTCTTTTTGATTTTAATTTCCCTAAGCTATAGGACCATAAGTGGAAGTGCCCTAGGCTCTGTTGCTTTGTTTTTTGGATGTTTCAGGAAACACCATACACTTCTCCAGAGTGGCTGCTGGCAATTTACATCCCGCCCATCAGCATAACAAGGCTCCCAGTTCTCCATGGCCTGTCTTGCCTTTCTGGATTTTACACTTTTTTCAGATGGCCCTTTTGACCGGGGGGCAGTGAGACTTCATTGTAGTGCAGAGTTCCTTTGCAAGCTTGCTTGGTTGGCCAAAAAGGGCGTATGCGTTTTTTCCTGTATATATTCAGGAAAAAACGCATACGCACTTTTTGGCCAAGTGCATCATTGTGGACGTTCTGCCTCTTTTCCTATGCTTTACATGCAATTCCAGTCTACCTCCTGAAATCGGTTTCCTGCAATTCTGCCCCGCTTTCAACTCCTCTTGGCAGCCTTACTTTAATATATTTTTGGAAGATGGCTGTCATTTATAACTCTGCAGGTTTGTGAATTACAGTGCCCCTGAGCTCCTTTCTTCAACTCGCTTTCTTGTGAGCTGGCCGCAACACCGCAGGATTGCTTCGGGCCCTAGTGTGGTTCCGGCATGGCACGCTGAGCCTTTGGTTAATTCCTCTTCCTGGTGGGAAATGAGAGTTAAATTTGCCCGTCCGGACACCTCCAGCTAGTCTCTCATTGGTTCTCCCTATTACTGTTCATTTTCCACAGAAATTGCAAACTGGGCCAAACAGGAGGTTAAAGGCACTGACTCTCCAAGTGGGGAGAGTGTTAGTAAAGCATCTGGAAAGTTGCACCCGAGTACCAGGGGACGAAAACTGAGACACATTTGAACACGTTTTCTGATCACACGGTGGATCATACTCTGGGTTCCACATGCATGTTTTAGCTGAAGGAAGAATCCCTTAAACATGGAGAGTTGAGACCCATGGAATGGGTACCATGCAATATGACTTCAAAGGGTCTGCATTTGCTCACCGAACCTCACCAATCCTATCACTGCTACGATTATGCCGCTGTACACACACTTGATTCTCTTTCGGAGACATATAAATCCATAGGTTTTAAGATTCTTACTAGTCAGGTATATTCTTAGGCGTTTAATATGGGGTGTTGAGTCCACTTCGTTGAGCAAGGAGTAGCTCTTGTCTATTACATATTTGGCTTTTGGAACGGTATCTGTGCTAATTTCAATCTCTGGTTTTATGAAGCACCCCAACTCACCTTTCCCCTTAAGCAAGCATAAGTTGGTTTTCTACATTTGACACCCTGTTCTGTTTTGTAATTCAGTTCTTGTGTAGCCAAGTTTACATTCCGTGTAGTAGTGATATCTTATGATGTTTCTTTTTCTGTGTGACTTATTTCACTTAGAATCATCGTACCTGAATCCACTCATTATGCTGCTACGGGTCTGATGACATAGATTTCATTGCTGAGTGATATTGCATTGTACGTAACTACCACAACTTCTTTATCCATTTTTTCCTTTCTGTGATATTGAACTTGTACCGTAAACGAGGTTCTTGTAAACAGAGCCGGCCGAAACTTTGGGGTGGCTGTGTCTTTTTGATTTTAATTTCCCTAAGCTATAGGACTATAAGTGGAAGTGCCCTAGGCTCTGTTGCTTTGTTTTTTAGATGTTTCAGGAAACACCATACACTTCTCCAGAGTGGCTGCTGGCAATTTACATCCCGCCCATCAGCATAACAAGTCTCCCAGTTCTCCATGGCCTGTCCTGCCTTTCTGGATTTTACACTTTTTTCAGATGGCCCTTTTGACCGGGGGGCAGTTAGACTTCATTGTAGTGCAGATTTCCTTTGCAAGCTTGCTTGGTTGACCAAAAAGGGCGTATGCGTTTTTTCCTGAATATATTCAGGAAAAAACGCATACGCCCTTTTTGGCCAAGTGCATCATTGTGGACGTTCTGCCTCTTTTCCTATGCTTTACATGCAATCCCAGTCTACCTCCTGAAATCGGGTTCCTGCAATTCTGCCCCGCTTTCAAGTCCTCTTGGCAGCCTTCCTTCAATATATTTTTGAACGATAGCTGTCATTTATAACTCTGCAGGTTTGTGAATTACAGTGCCCCTGAGCTCCTTTCTTCAACTCGCTTTCTTGTGAGCTGGCCGCAACACCGCAGGATTGCTTCAGGCCCTAGTTTGGTTCCGGCATCGCATGCTGAGCCTTTGGTTAATTCCTCTTCCTGGTGGGAAATGAGAGTTAAATTTGCCTGTCGAGACAGCTCCAGCTAGTCTCTCATTGGTTCTCCCTCTTCCTGTTCATCTTACGCAGAAATTGCAAACTGGGCCAAACAGGAGTTTAAAGGCACTGACTCTCCAAGTGGGGAGAGTGTTAGTAAAGCGTCTGGAATGTTGCACCCGAGTACCAGGGGACGAAAACTGAGACACATTTGAACACGTTTCCCGATCACACGGTGGATCATACTCTGGTTTCCACATGCATGTTTTAGCTGAAGGAAGAATCCCTTAAACATGGAGTTTTGAGACCCATGGAATGTGTACCATACAATATGACTTCAAAGGGTCTGCATTTGCTCACAGAACCTCACCAATCCTATCACTGCTGCGTTTATGCCGCTGTACACACCCTTGATTCTCTTTCGGAGACATATAAATCCATAGGTTTTAAGATTCTTACTAGTCAGGTATATTGTTAGGCGTTTAATATGGGGTGTTGAGTCCACTTCGTTGAGCAAGGAGTAGCTCTTGTCTATTACATATTTGGCTTATGGAACGGTGTCTGTGCTAATTTCAATCTCTGGTTTTATGCAGCACCCCAACTCACCTTTCCCCTTAAGCAAGCATAAGTTGGTTTTCTAGATTTGACACCCTGTTCTGTTTTGTAATTCAGTTCCTGGGTAGCCAAGTTTACATTCCGTGTAGTAGTGATATCTTATGATGTTTCTTTTTCTGTGTGACTTATTTCACTTAGAATCATCATACCTGAATCCACTCTTTATGCTGCTACGGGCCTGATGACATAGATTTCATTGCTGAGTGATATTACATTGTACGTAAGTACCACAACTTCTTTATCCATTTTTCGCTTTCTGCGATATTGAACTTGAACCGTAAACGAGGTTCTTGTAAACAGAGCCGTCCCAAACTTTGGGGTGGCTGTGTCTTTTTGATTTTAATTTCCCTAAGCTATAGGACCATAAGGGGAAGTGCCCTAGGCTCTGTTGCTTTGTTTTTTGGATGTTGCAGGAAACACCATACACTTCTCCAGAGTGGCTGCTGGCAATTTACATCCCGCCCATCAGCATAACAAGGCTCCCAGTTCTCCATGGCCTGTCTTGCCTTTCTGGATTTTACACTTTTTTCAGATGGCCCTTTTGACCGGGGGCCAGTGAGACTTCATTGTAGTGCAGAGTTCCTTTGCAAGCTTGCTTGGTTGGCCAAAAAGGGCGTATGCGTTTTTTCCTGTATATATTCAGGAAAAAACGCATACACACTTTTTGGCCAAGTGCATCATTGTGGACGTTCTGCCTCTTTTCCTATGCTTTACATGCAATTCCAGTCTACCTCCTGAAATCGGTTTCCTGCAATTCTGCCCCGCTTTCAACTCCTCTTGGCAGCCTTACTTTAATATATTTTTGGAAGATGGCTGTCATTTATAACTCTGCAGGTTTGTGAATTACAGTGCCCCTGAGCTCCTTTCTTCAACTCGCTTTCTTGTGAGCTGGCCGCAACACCGCAGGATTGCTTCGGGCCCTAGTGTGGTTCCGGCATGGCACGCTGAGCCTTTGGTTAATTCCTCTTCCTGGTGGGAAATGAGAGTTAAATTTGCCCGTCCGGACACCTCCAGCTAGTCTCTCATTGGTTCTCCCTATTACTGTTCATTTTCCACAGAAATTGCAAACTGGGCCAAACAGGAGGTTAAAGGCACTGACTCTCCAAGTGGGGAGAGTGTTAGTAAAGCATCTGGAAAGTTGCACCCGAGTACCAGGGGACGAAAACTGAGACACATTTGAACACGTTTTCTGATCACACGGTGGATCATACTCTGGGTTCCACATGCATGTTTTAGCTGAAGGAAGAATCCCTTAAACATGGAGAGTTGAGACCCATGGAATGGGTACCATGCAATATGACTTCAAAGGGTCTGCATTTGCTCACCGAACCTCACCAATCCTATCACTGCTACGATTATGCCGCTGTACACACACTTGATTCTCTTTCGGAGACATATAAATCCATAGGTTTTAAGATTCTTACTAGTCAGGTATATTCTTAGGCGTTTAATATGGGGTGTTGAGTCCACTTCGTTGAGCAAGGAGTAGCTCTTGTCTATTACATATTTGGCTTTTGGAACGGTATCTGTGCTAATTTCAATCTCTGGTTTTATGAAGCACCCCAACTCACCTTTCCCCTTAAGCAAGCATAAGTTGGTTTTCTACATTTGACACCCTGTTCTGTTTTGTAATTCAGTTCTTGTGTAGCCAAGTTTACATTCCGTGTAGTAGTGATATCTTATGATGTTTCTTTTTCTGTGTGACTTATTTCACTTAGAATCATCGTACCTGAATCCACTCATTATGCTGCTACGGGTCTGATGACATAGATTTCATTGCTGAGTGATATTGCATTGTACGTAACTACCACAACTTCTTTATCCATTTTTTCCTTTCTGTGATATTGAACTTGTACCGTAAACGAGGTTCTTGTAAACAGAGCCGGCCGAAACTTTGGGGTGGCTGTGTCTTTTTGATTTTAATTTCCCTAAGCTATAGGACTATAAGTGGAAATGCCCTAGGCTCTGTTGCTTTGTTTTTTAGATGTTTCAGGAAACACCATACACTTCTCCAGAGTGGCTGCTGGCAATTTACATCCCGCCCATCAGCATAACAAGTCTCCCAGTTCTCCATGGCCTGTCCTGCCTTTCTGGATTTTACACTTTTTTCAGATGGCCCTTTTGACCGGGGGGCAGTTAGACTTCATTGTAGTGCAGATTTCCTTTGCAAGCTTGCTTGGTTGACCAAAAAGGGCGTATGCGTTTTTTCCTGAATATATTCAGGAAAAAACGCATACGCCCTTTTTGGCCAAGTGCATCATTGTGGACGTTCTGCCTCTTTTCCTATGCTTTACATGCAATCCCAGTCTACCTCCTGAAATCGGGTTCCTGCAATTCTGCCCCGCTTTCAAGTCCTCTTGGCAGCCTTCCTTCAATATATTTTTGAACGATAGCTGTCATTTATAACTCTGCAGGTTTGTGAATTACAGTGCCCCTGAGCTCCTTTCTTCAACTCGCTTTCTTGTGAGCTGGCCGCAACACCGCAGGATTGCTTCAGGCCCTAGTTTGGTTCCGGCATCGCATGCTGAGCCTTTGGTTAATTCCTCTTCCTGGTGGGAAATGAGAGTTAAATTTGCCTGTCGAGACAGCTCCAGCTAGTCTCTCATTGGTTTTCCCTCTTCCTGTTCATCTTACGCAGAAATTGCAAACTGGGCCAAACAGGAGTTTAAAGGCACTGACTCTCCAAGTGGGGAGAGTGTTAGTAAAGCGTCTGGAATGTTGCACCCGAGTACCAGGGGACGAAAACTGAGACACATTTGAACACGTTTCCCGATCACACGGTGGATCATACTCTGGTTTCCACATGCATGTTTTAGCTGAAGGAAGAATCCCTTAAACATGGAGTTTTGAGACCCATGGAATGTGTACCATACAATATGACTTCAAAGGGTCTGCATTTGCTCACAGAACCTCACCAATCCTATCACTGCTGCGTTTATGCCGCTGTACACACCCTTGATTCTCTTTCGGAGACATATAAATCCATAGGTTTTAAGATTCTTACTAGTCAGGTATATTGTTAGGCGTTTAATATGGGGTGTTGAGTCCACTTCGTTGAGCAAGGAGTAGCTCTTGTCTATTACATATTTGGCTTATGGAACGGTGTCTGTGCTAATTTCAATCTCTGGTTTTATGCAGCACCCCAACTCACCTTTCCCCTTAAGCAAGCATAAGTTGGTTTTCTAGATTTGACACCCTGTTCTGTTTTGTAATTCAGTTCCTGGGTAGCCAAGTTTACATTCCGTGTAGTAGTGATATCTTATGATGTTTCTTTTTCTGTGTGACTTATTTCACTTAGAATCATCATACCTGAATCCACTCTTTATGCTGCTACGGGCCTGATGACATAGATTTCATTGCTGAGTGATATTACATTGTACGTAAGTACCACAACTTCTTTATCCATTTTTCGCTTTCTGCGATATTGAACTTGAACCGTAAACGAGGTTCTTGTAAACAGAGCCGTCCCAAACTTTGGGGTGGCTGTGTCTTTTTGATTTTAATTTCCCTAAGCTATAGGACCATAAGTGGAAGTGCCCTAGGCTCTGTTGCTTTGTTTTTTGGATGTTTCAGGAAACACCATACACTTCTCCAGAGTGGCTGCTGGCAATTTACATCCCGCCCATCAGCATAACAAGGCTCCCAGTTCTCCATGGCCTGTCTTGCCTTTCTGGATTTTACACTTTTTTCAGATGGCCCTTTTGACCGGGGGGCAGTGAGACTTCATTGTAGTGCAGAGTTCCTTTGCAAGCTTGCTTGGTTGGCCAAAAAGGGCGTATGCGTTTTTTCCTGTATATATTCAGGAAAAAACGCATACGCACTTTTTGGCCAAGTGCATCATTGTGGACGTTCTGCCTCTTTTCCTATGCTTTACATGCAATTCCAGTCTACCTCCTGAAATCGGTTTCCTGCAATTCTGCCCCGCTTTCAACTCCTCTTGGCAGCCTTACTTTAATATATTTTTGGAAGATGGCTGTCATTTATAACTCTGCAGGTTTGTGAATTACAGTGCCCCTGAGCTCCTTTCTTCAACTCGCTTTCTTGTGAGCTGGCCGCAACACCGCAGGATTGCTTCGGGCCCTAGTGTGGTTCCGGCATGGCACGCTGAGCCTTTGGTTAATTCCTCTTCCTGGTGGGAAATGAGAGTTAAATTTGCCCGTCCGGACACCTCCAGCTAGTCTCTCATTGGTTCTCCCTATTACTGTTCATTTTCCACAGAAATTGCAAACTGGGCCAAACAGGAGGTTAAAGGCACTGACTCTCCAAGTGGGGAGAGTGTTAGTAAAGCATCTGGAAAGTTGCACCCGAGTACCAGGGGACGAAAACTGAGACACATTTGAACACGTTTTCTGATCACACGGTGGATCATACTCTGGGTTCCACATGCATGTTTTAGCTGAAGGAAGAATCCCTTAAACATGGAGAGTTGAGACCCATGGAATGGGTACCATGCAATATGACTTCAAAGGGTCTGCATTTGCTCACCGAACCTCACCAATCCTATCACTGCTACGATTATGCCGCTGTACACACACTTGATTCTCTTTCGGAGACATATAAATCCATAGGTTTTAAGATTCTTACTAGTCAGGTATATTCTTAGGCGTTTAATATGGGGTGTTGAGTCCACTTCGTTGAGCAAGGAGTAGCTCTTGTCTATTACATATTTGGCTTTTGGAACGGTATCTGTGCTAATTTCAATCTCTGGTTTTATGAAGCACCCCAACTCACCTTTCCCCTTAAGCAAGCATAAGTTGGTTTTCTACATTTGACACCCTGTTCTGTTTTGTAATTCAGTTCTTGTGTAGCCAAGTTTACATTCCGTGTAGTAGTGATATCTTATGATGTTTCTTTTTCTGTGTGACTTATTTCACTTAGAATCATCGTACCTGAATCCACTCATTATGCTGCTACGGGTCTGATGACATAGATTTCATTGCTGAGTGATATTGCATTGTACGTAACTACCACAACTTCTTTATCCATTTTTTCCTTTCTGTGATATTGAACTTGTACCGTAAACGAGGTTCTTGTAAACACAGCCGGCCGAAACTTTGGGGTGGCTGTGTCTTTTTGATTTTAATTTCCCTAAGCTATAGGACTATAAGTGGAAGTGCCCTAGGCTCTGTTGCTTTGTTTTTTAGATGTTTCAGGAAACACCATACACTTCTCCAGAGTGGCTGCTGGCAATTTACATCCCGCCCATCAGCATAACAAGTCTCCCAGTTCTCCATGGCCTGTCCTGCCTTTCTGGATTTTACACTTTTTTCAGATGGCCCTTTTGACCGGGGGGCAGTTAGACTTCATTGTAGTGCAGATTTCCTTTGCAAGCTTGCTTGGTTGACCAAAAAGGGCGTATGCGTTTTTTCCTGAATATATTCAGGAAAAAACGCATACGCCCTTTTTGGCCAAGTGCATCATTGTGGACGTTCTGCCTCTTTTCCTATGCTTTACATGCAATCCCAGTCTACCTCCTGAAATCGGGTTCCTGCAATTCTGCCCCGCTTTCAAATCCTCTTGGCAGCCTTCCTTCAATATATTTTTGAACGATAGCTGTCATTTATAACTCTGCAGGTTTGTGAATTACAGTGCCCCTGAGCTCCTTTCTTCAACTCGCTTTCTTGTGAGCTGGCCGCAACACCGCAGGATTGCTTCAGGCCCTAGTTTGGTTCCGGCATCGCATGCTGAGCCTTTGGTTAATTCCTCTTCCTGGTGGGAAATGAGAGTTAAATTTGCCTGTCGAGACAGCTCCAGCTAGTCTCTCATTGGTTCTCCCTCTTCCTGTTCATCTTACGCAGAAATTGCAAACTGGGCCAAACAGGAGTTTAAAGGCACTGACTCTCCAAGTGGGGAGAGTGTTAGTAAAGCGTCTGGAATGTTGCACCCGAGTACCAGGGGACGAAAACTGAGACACATTTGAACACGTTTCCCGATCACACGGTGGATCATACTCTGGTTTCCACATGCATGTTTTAGCTGAAGGAAGAATCCCTTAAACATGGAGTTTTGAGACCCATGGAATGTGTACCATACAATATGACTTCAAAGGGTCTGCATTTGCTCACAGAACCTCACCAATCCTATCACTGCTGCGTTTATGCCGCTGTACACACCCTTGATTCTCTTTCGGAGACATATAAATCCATAGGTTTTAAGATTCTTACTAGTCAGGTATATTGTTAGGCGTTTAATATGGGGTGTTGAGTCCACTTCGTTGAGCAAGGAGTAGCTCTTGTCTATTACATATTTGGCTTATGGAACGGTGTCTGTGCTAATTTCAATCTCTGGTTTTATGCAGCACCCCAACTCACCTTTCCCCTTAAGCAAGCATAAGTTGGTTTTCTAGATTTGACACCCTGTTCTGTTTTGTAATTCAGTTCCTGGGTAGCCAAGTTTACATTCCGTGTAGTAGTGATATCTTATGATGTTTCTTTTTCTGTGTGACTTATTTCACTTAGAATCATCATACCTGAATCCACTCTTTATGCTGCTACGGGCCTGATGACATAGATTTCATTGCTGAGTGATATTACATTGTACGTAAGTACCACAACTTCTTTATGCATTTTTCGCTTTCTGCGATATTGAACTTGAACCGTAAACGAGGTTCTTGTAAACAGAGCCGTCCCAAACTTTGGGGTGGCTGTGTCTTTTTGATTTTAATTTCCCTAAGCTATAGGACCATAAGGGGAAGTGCCCTAGGCTCTGTTGCTTTGTTTTTTGGATGTTTCAGGAAACACCATACACTTTTCCAGAGTGGCTGCTGGCAATTTACATCCCGCCCATCAGCATAACAAGGCTCCCATTTCTCAATGGCCTGTCCTGCCTTTCTGGATTTTACACTTTATTCAGATGGCCCTTTTGACCGGGAGGCAGTGAGACTTCATTGTAGTGCAGATTTCCTTTGCAAGGTTGCTTGGTTGGCCAAAAAGTGTGTACGTGTTTTTTCCTGAATATATTCAGGAAAAAACTTATACGCCCATTTTGGCCAAGTGCATCATTGTGGACGTTCTGCCTCTTTTCCTATGCTTTACATGCAATTCCAGTCTACCTCCTGCAATCGGTTTCCTGCAATTCTGCCCCGCTTTCAACTCGTCTTGGCAGCCTTACTTCAATATATTTTTGGAAGATAGCTGTCATTTAAACTCTGCAGGTTTGTGAATTACAGTGCCCCTGAGCTCCTTTCTTCAACTCGCTTTCTTGTGAGCTGGCCGCAACACCGTACGATTGCTTCAGACCCTAGTTTGCTTCCGGCACGGCATGCTGAGCCTTTGGTTAATTCCTCTTCTTGGTGGGAAATGAGAGTTAAATTTGCCCGTCCGGACACCTCCACCTAGTCTCTCATTGGTTCTCCCTATTCCTGTTCATTTTCCACAGAAATTGCAAACTGGGCCAAACAGGAGTTTAAAGGCACTGAGTCTCCAAGTGGGGAGAGTGTTAGTAAAGCGTCTGGAATGTTGCACCCGAGTACCAGGGGACGAAAACTGAGACACATTTGAACACGTTTCCCGATCACAAGGTGGATCATACTCTGGGTTCCACATGCATGTTTTAGCTGAAGGAAGAATCCCTTAAACAAGGAGAATTGAGACCCATGGAATGGGTACCATGCAATATGACTTCAAAGGGTCTGCATTTGCTCACCGAACCTCACCAATCCTATCACTTCTGCGTTTATGCCGCTGTACACACGTTTGATTCTCTTTCAGAGACATATAAATCCATAGGTTTTAAGATTCTTACTAGTCAGGTGTATTGTTAGGCGTTTAATATGGGGTATTGAGTCCACTTCGTTGAGCAAGGAGTAGCTCTTTTCTATTACATATTTGGCTTATGGAACGGTATCTGTGCTAATTTCAATCTCTGGTTTTATGCCGCACCCCAAGTCACCTTTCCCCTTAAGCAAGCATAAGTTGGTTTTCTACATTTGAGACCCTGTTCTGTTTTGTAATTCAGTTCCTGTGTAGCCAAGTTTACATTCCGTGTAGTAGTGATATCTTATGATGTTTCTTTTTCTGTGTGACTTATTTCACTTAGAATCATCGTACCTGAATCCACTCATAATGCTGCTACGGGCCTGATGACATAGATTTCATTGCTGAGTGATATTGCATTGTACGTAAGTACCACAACTTCTTTATCCATTTTTCGCTTTCTGTGATATTGAACTTGTACCGTAAACGAGGTTCTTGTAAACAGAGCCGTCCCAAACTTTGGGGTGGCTGTGTCTTTTTGATTATTATTTCCCTAAGCTATAGGACCATAAGTGGAAGTGCCCTAGGCTCTGTTGCTTTGTTTTTTGGATGTTTCAGGAAACACCATACACTTCTCCAGAGTGGCTGCTGGCAATTTACATCCCGCCCATCAGCATAACAAGGCTCCCAGTTCTCAATGGCCTGTCCTGCCTTTCTGGATTTTACACATTTTTCAGATGGCCCTTTTGACCGGGGGGCAGTGAGACTTCATTGTAGTGCAGATTTCCTTTGCAAGCTTGCTTGGTTGGCCAAAAAGTGCATACGTTTTTTTTCCTGAATATATTTAGGAAAAAACGCATACGCCCTTTTTGGCCAAGTGCATCATTGTGGACGTTCTGCCTCTTTTCCTATGCTTTACATGCAATTCCAGTCTACCTCCTGAAATCGGTTTCCTGCAATTCTGCCCCGCTTTCAAGACATCTTGGCAGCCTTCCTTCAATATATTTTTGGAAGATAGCTGTCATTTAAACTCTGCAGGTTTGTGAATTACAGTGCCCCTGAGCTCCTTTCTTCACCTCGCTTTCTTGTGAGCTGGCCGCAACACCGCAGGATTGCTTCAGGCCCTAGTTTGGTTCCGGCATCGCATGCTGAGCCTTTGGTTAATTCCTCTTCCTGGTGGGAAATGAGAGTTAAATTTGCCCGTCCAGACACCTCCAGCTAGTCTCTCATTGGTTCTCCCTCTTCCTGTTCATCTTACGCAGAAATTGCAAACTGGGCCAAACAGGAGTTTAAAGGCACTGACTATCCAAGTGGGGAGAGTGTTAGTAAAGCGTCTGGAATGTTGCACCCGAGTACGAGGGGACGAAAACTGAGACACATTTGAACACGTTTCCCGATGACACGGTGGATCATACTCTGGTTTCCACATGCATGTTTTAGCTGAAGGAAGAATCCCTTAAACATGGAGTTTTGAGACCCATGGAATGTGTACCATACAATATGACTTCAAAGGGTCTGCATTTGCTCACAGAACCTCACCAATCCTATCACTGCTGCGTTTATGCCGCTGTACACACCCTTGATTCTCTTTCGGAGACATATAAATCCATAGGTTTTAAGATTCTTACTAGTCAGGTATATTGTTAGGCGTTTAATATGGGGTGTTAAGTCCACTTCGTTGAGCAAGGAGTAGCTCTTGTCTATTACATATTTGGCTTATGGAACGGTGTCTGTGCTAATTTCAATCTCTGGTTTTATGCAGCACCCCAACTCACCTTTCCCCTTAAGCAAGCATAAGTTGGGTTTCTACTTTTGAGACCCTGTTCTGTTTTGTAATTCAGTTCCTGTGTAGCCAAGTTTACATTCCGTGTATTAGTGATATCTTATGATGTTTCTTTTTCTGTGTGACTTATTTCACTTAGAATCATCGTACCTGAATCCACTCATTATGCTGCTACGGGCCTGATGACATAGATTTCATTGCTGAGTGATATTGCATTGTACGTAAGTACCACAACTTCTTTATCCATTTTTCGCTTTCTGTGATATTGAACTTGTACCGTAAACGAGGTTCTTGTAAACAGAGCCAGCCCAAACTTTGGGGTGGCTGTGTCTTTTTGATTTTAATTTCCCTAAGCTATAGGACCATAAGTGGAAGTGCCCTAGGCTCTGTTGCTTTGTTTTTTGGATGTTTCAGGAAACACCATACACTTCTCCAGAGTGGCTGCTGGCAATTTACATCCCGCCCTTCAGCATAACAAGGCTCCCAGTTCTCCAAGGCCTGTCCTGCCTTTCTGGATTTTACACTTTTTTCAGATGGCCCTTTTGACCGGGGGGCAGTGAGACTTCATTGTAGTGCAGATTTCCTTTGCAAGCTTGCTTGGTTGGCCAAAAAGGGCGTATGCGTTTTTTCCTGAATATATTCAGGAAAAAACGCATACGCCCTTTTTGGTCAAGTGCATCATTGTGGACGTTCTGACTCTTTTCCTATGCTTTACATGCAATTCCAGTCTACCTCCTGAAATGGGTTTCCTGCAATTCTGCCCCGCTTTCAAGTCCTCTTGGCAGCCTTCCTTCAATATATTTTTGGAAGATAGCTGTCATGTATAACTCTGCAGGTTTGTGAATTACAGTGCCCCTGAGCTCCTTTCTTCAACTCGCTTTCTTGTGAGCTGGCCGCAACACCGCAGGATTGCTTCAGGCCCTAGTGTGGTTCTGGCACGGCACGCTGAGCCTTTGGTTAATTCCTCATCCTGGTGGGAAATGAGAGTTAAATTTACCCGTCCAGACACCTCCACCTAGTCTCTCATTGGTTCTCCCTATTCCTGTTCATTTTCCACAGAAATTGCAAACTGGGCCAAACAGGAGGTTAAAGGCACTGACTCTCCAAGTGGGGGAGTGTTAGTAAAGCGTCTGGAATGTTGCACCTGAGTACCAGGGGACGAAAACTGAGACACATTTGAACACGTTGTCCGATCACACGGTGGATCATACTCTGGGTTCCACATGCATGTTTTACCTGGAGGAAGAATCCATTAAACCTGGAGAGTTGAGACACATGGAATGGGTACCATGCAATATGACTTCAAAGGGAATGCATTTGCTCACCGAAACTCAGCAATCCTATCACTGCTGCGTTTATGCCGCTGTACACACGCTTGATTCTCTTTCGGAGACATATAAATCCATAGGTTTTAAGATTCTTACTAGTCAGGTATATTCTTAGGCGTTTAATATGGGGTGTTGAGTCCACTTCGTTGAGCAAGGAGTAGCTCTTGTCTATTATATATTTGGCTTATGGAACGGTATCTGTGCTAATTTCAATCTCTGGTTTTATGCAGCACCCCAACTCACCTTTCCCCTTAAGCAAGCATAAGTTGGTTTTCTACATTTGACACCCTGTTCTGTTTTGTAATTCAGTTCTTGTGTAGCCAAGTTTACATTCCGTGTAGTAGTGATATCATATGATGTTCCCTTTTCTGTGTGACTTATTTCACTTAGAATCATCGTACCTGAATCCACTCATTATGATGCTACGGGCCTGATGACATAGTATTCATTGCTGAGTGATATTGCATTGTACGTAAGTACCACAACTTCTTTATCCATTTTTCGCTTTCTGTGATATTGAACTTGTATGGTAAACGAGGTTCTTGTAAACAGAGCCGTCCGAAACTTTGGGGTGGCTGTGTCTTTTTGATTTTAATTTCCCTAAGCTATAGGACCATAAGTGGAAGTGCCCTAGGCTCTGTTGCTTTGTTTTTTGGATGTTTCAGGAAACAACATACACTTCTCCAGAGTGGGTGTTGGCAATTTACATCCCGCCCATCAGCATAACAAGGCTCCCAGTTCTCCATGGCCTGTCCTGCCTTTCTGGATTTTACACTTTTTACAGATGTCCCTTTTGACTGGGGGGCAGTGAGACTTCATTGTAGTGCAGATTTCCTTTGCAAGCTTGCTTGGTTGGCCAAAAAGGGCGTATGCGTTTTTTCCTGAATATATTCAGGAAAAAACGCATACGCCCTTTTTGGCCAAGTGCATCATTGTGGACGTTCTGCCTCTTTTCCTATGCTTTACATGCAATTCCCGTCTACCTCCTGAAATCGGTTTCCTGCAATTCTGCCCCGCTTTCAACTCCTCTTGGCAGCCTTACTTCAATATATTTTTGGAAGATAGCTGTCATTTATAACTCTGCAGGTTTGTGAATTACAGTGCCCCTGAGCTCCTTTCTTCAACTCGCTTTCTTGTGAGCTGGCCGCAACACCGCTGGATTGCTTCAGGCCCTAGTTTGGTTCCGGCACGGCATGCTGTGCCTTTGGTTAATTCCTCTTCCTGGTGGGAAATGAGAGTTAAATTTGCCCGTCCAGACACCTCCAGCTAGTCTCTCATTAGTTCTCCATCTTCCTGTTCATCTTCCGCAGAAATTGCAAACTGGGCCAAACAGGAGGTTAAAGGCACTGACTCTCCAAGTGGGGAGAGTGTTAGTAAAGCGTCTGGAATGTTGCACCTGAGTACCATGGGACGAAAACTGAGACACATTTGAACACGTTTCCTGATCACATGGTGGATCATACTCTGGGTTGCACATGCATGTTTTAGCTGAAGGAAGAATCCCTTAAACCTGGAGAGTTGAGACCCATGGAATGGGTACCATGCAATATGACTTCAAAGGGTCTGCATTTGCTCACCGAACATCACCAATTCTATCACTGCTGCGTTTATGCTGCTCTATACACGCTTGATTCTCTTTCGGAGACATATAAATCCATAGGTTTTAAGATTCTTACTAGTCAGGTATATTCCTAGGCGTTTAATATAGGGTGTTGAGTCCACTACGTTGAGCAAGGAGTACCTTTTGTCTATTATATTTTTGGCTTATGGAATGGTATCTGTGCCAATTTCAATCTCTGGTTTCATGCAGCACCCCATATCGGCTTTCCCCTTAAGCAAGCATAAGTTGGTTTTCTACATTTTAGACCCTGTTCTGTTTTGTAATTCAGTTCCTGTGTAGCCAAGTTTACATTCCGTGTAGTAGTGATATCTTATGATGTTTCTTTTTCTGTGTGACTTATTTCACTTAGAATCATCGTACCTGAATCCACTCATAATGCTGCTACGGGCCTGATGACATAGATTTCATTGCTGAGTGATATTGCATTGTACGTAAGTACCACAACTTCTTTATCCATTTTTCGCTTTCTGTGATATTGAACTTGTACCGTAAACGAGGTTCTTGTAAACAGAGCCGTCCCAAACTTTGGGGTGGCTGTGTCTTTTTGATTTTAATTTCCCTAAGCTATAGGACCATAAGTGGAAGTGCCCTAGGCTCTGTTGCTTTGTTTTTTTGATGTTTCAGGAAACACCATACACTTCTCCAGAGTGGCTGTTGGCAATTTACATCCCGCCCATCAGCATAACAAGGCTCCCATTTCTCCCTGGCCTGTCCTGCCTTTCTGGATTTTACACTTTTTTCAGATAGCCCTTTTGAACGGGGGGCAGTGAGACTTCATTGTAGTGCAGATTTCTTTGCAAGCTTGCTTGGTTGGCCAAAAAGGGCGTATGCGTTTTTTCCTGAATATATTCAGGAAAAAACGCATACGCCCTTTTTGGCCAAGTGCATCATTGTGGACGTTCTGCCTCTTTTCCTATGCTTTACATGCAATTCCAGTCTACCTCCTGCAATCGGTTTCCTGCAATTCTGCCCTGCTTTCAAGTCCTCTTGGCAGCCTTCCTTCAATATATTTTTGAACGATAGCTGTTTATAACTCTGCAGGTTTGTGAATTACAGTGCCCCTGAGCTCCTTTCTTCAACTCGCTTTCTTGTGAGCTGACCGCAACACCGCAGGATTGCTTCAGGCCCTAGTTTAGTTCCGGCATCGCATGCTGAGCCTTTGGTTAATTCCTCTTCCTGGTGGGAAATGAGAGTTAAATTTGCCTGTCCAGACAGCTCCAGCTAGTCTCTCATTGGTTCTCCCTCTTCCTGTTCATCTTACGCAGAAATTGCAAACTGGGCCAAACAGGAGTTTAAAGGCACTGACTATCCAAGTGGGGAGAGTTTTAGTAAAGCGTCTGGAATGTTGCACCCGAGTACCAGGGGACGAAAACTGAGACACATTTGATCACGTTTCCCGATCACATGGTGGATCATACTCTGGTTTCCACATGCATGTTTTAGCTGAAGGAAGAATCCCTTAAACATGGAGTTTTGAGACCCATGGAATGTGTACCATACAATATGACTTCAAAGGGTCTGCATTTGCTCACAGAACCTCACCAATCCTATCACTGCTGCGTTTATGCCACTGTACACACCCTTGATTCTCTTTCGGAGACATATAAATCCATAGGTTTTAAGATTCTTACTAGTCAGGTATATTGTTAGGCGTTTAATATGGGGTTTTGAGTCCACTTCGTTGAGCAAGGAGTAGCTCTTGTCTATTACATATTTGGCTTATTGTACGGTATCTGTGCTAATTTCAATCTGTGGTTTTATGCAGCACCCCAACTCACCTTTCCCCTTAAACAAGCATAAGTCGGTTTTCTAGATTTGACACCCTGTTCTGTTTTGTAATTCAGTTCCTGGTTAGCCAAGTTTACATTCCGTGTAGTAGTGATATCTTATGATGTTTCTTTTTCTGTGTGACTTATTTCACTTAGAATCATCGTACCTGAATCCACTCATTATGCTGCTACGGGCCTGATGACATAGATTTCATTGCTGAGTGATATTACATTGTACGTAAGTACCACAACTTCTTTATCCATTTTTCGCTTTCTGCGATATTGAACTTGAACCGTAAACGAGGTTCTTGTAAACAGAGCCGTCCCAAACTTTGGGGAGGCTGTGTCTTTTTGATTATTATTTCCCTAAGCTATAGGACCATAAGTGGAAGTGCCCTAGGCTCTGTTGCTTTGTTTTTTGGATGTTTCAGGAAACACCATACACTTCTCCAGAGTGGCTGCTGGCAATTTACATCCCGCCCATCAGCATAACAAGGCTCCCAGTTCTCAATGGCCTGTCCTGCCTTTCTGGATTTTACACATTTTTCAGATGGCCCTTTTGACCGGGGGGCAGTGAGACTTCATTGTAGTGCAGATTTCCTTTGCAAGCTTGCTTGGTTGGCCAAAAAGTGCATACGTTTTTTTTCCTGAATATATTTAGGAAAAAACGCATACGCCCTTTTTGGCCAAGTGCATCATTGTGGACGTTCGGCCTCTTTTCCTATGCTTTACATGCAATTCCAGTCTACCTCCTGAAATCGGTTTCCTGCAATTCTGCCCCGCTTTCAAGACATCTTGGCAGCCTTCCTTCAATATATTTTTGGAAGATAGCTGTCATTTAAACTCTGCAGGTTTGTGAATTACAGTGCCCCTGAGCTCCTTTCTTCACCTCGCTTTCTTGTGAGCTGGCCGCAACACCGCAGGATTGCTTCAGGCCCTAGTTTGGTTCCGGCATCGCATGCTGAGCCTTTGGTTAATTCCTCTTCCTGGTGGGAAATGAGAGTTAAATTTGCCCGTCCAGACACCTCCAGCTAGTCTCTCATTGGTTCTCCCTCTTCCTGTTCATCTTACGCAGAAATTGCAAACTGGGCCAAACAGGAGTTTAAAGGCACTGACTATCCAAGTGGGGAGAGTGTTAGTAAAGCGTCTGGAATGTTGCACCCGAGTACGAGGGGACGAAAACTGAGACACATTTGAACACGTTTCCCGATGACACGGTGGATCATACTCTGGTTTCCACATGCATGTTTTAGCTGAAGGAAGAATCCCTTAAACATGGAGTTTTGAGACCCATGGAATGTGTACCATACAATATGACTTCAAAGGGTCTGCATTTGCTCACAGAACCTCACCAATCCTATCACTGCTGCGTTTATGCCGCTGTACACACCCTTGATTCTCTTTCGGAGACATATAAATCCATAGGTTTTAAGATTCTTACTAGTCAGGTATATTGTTAGGCGTTTAATATGGGGTGTTAAGTCCACTTCGTTGAGCAAGGAGTAGCTCTTGTCTATTACATATTTGGCTTATGGAACGGTGTCTGTGCTAATTTCAATCTCTGGTTTTATGCAGCACCCCAACTCACCTTTCCCCTTAAGCAAGCATAAGTTGGGTTTCTACTTTTGAGACCCTGTTCTGTTTTGTAATTCAGTTCCTGTGTAGCCAAGTTTACATTCCGTGTATTAGTGATATCTTATGATGTTTCTTTTTCTGTGTGACTTATTTCACTTAGAATCATCGTACCTGAATCCACTCATTATGCTGCTACGGGCCTGATGACATAGATTTCATTGCTGAGTGATATTGCATTGTACGTAAGTACCACAACTTCTTTATCCATTTTTCGCTTTCTGTGATATTGAACTTGTACCGTAAACGAGGTTCTTGTAAACAGAGCCAGCCCAAACTTTGGGGTGGCTGTGTCTTTTTGATTTTAATTTCCCTAAGCTATAGGACCATAAGTGGAAGTGCCCTAGGCTCTGTTGCTTTGTTTTTTGGATGTTTCAGGAAACACCATACACTTCTCCAGAGTGGCTGCTGGCAATTTACATCCCGCCCTTCAGCATAACAAGGCTCCCAGTTCTCCATGGCCTGTCCTGCCTTTCTGGATTTTACACTTTTTTCAGATGGCCCTTTTGACCGGGGGGCAGTGAGACTTCATTGTAGTGCAGATTTCCTTTGCAAGCTTGCTTGGTTGGCCAAAAAGGGCGTATGCGTTTTTTCCTGAATATATTCAGGAAAAAACGCATACGCCCTTTTTGGTCAAGTGCATCATTGTGGACGTTCTGCCTCTTTTCCTATGCTTTACATGCAATTCCAGTCTACCTCCTGAAATGGGTTTCCTGCAATTCTGCCCCGCTTTCAAGTCCTCTTGGCAGCCTTCCTTCAATATATTTTTGGAAGATAGCTGTCATGTATAACTCTGCAGGTTTGTGAATTACAGTGCCCCTGAGCTCCTTTCTTCAACTTGCTTTCTTGTGAGCTGGCCGCAACACCGCAGGATTGCTTCAGGCCCTAGTGTGGTTCTGGCACGGCACGCTGAGCCTTTGGTTAATTCCTCATCCTGGTGGGAAATGAGAGTTAAATTTACCCGTCCAGACACCTCCACCTAGTCTCTCATTGGTTCTCCCTATTCCTGTTCATTTTCCACAGAAATTGCAAACTGGGCCAAACAGGAGGTTAAAGGCACTGACTCTCCAAGTGGGGGAGTGTTAGTAAAGCGTCTGGAATGTTGCACCTGAGTACCAGGGGACGAAAACTGAGACACATTTGAACACGTTTTCCGATCACACGGTGGATCATACTCTGGGTTCCACATGCATGTTTTACCTGGAGGAAGAATCCATTAAACCTGGAGAGTTGAGACACATGGAATGGGTACCATGCAATATGACTTCAAAGGGAATGCATTTGCTCACCGAAACTCAGCAATCCTATCACTGCTGCGTTTATGCCGCTGTACACACGCTTGATTCTCTTTCGGAGACATATAAATCCATAGGTTTTAAGATTCTTACTAGTCAGGTATATTCTTAGGCGTTTAATATGGGGTGTTGAGTCCACTTCGTTGAGCAAGGAGTAGCTCTTGTCTATTATATATTTGGCTTATGGAACAGTATCTGTGCTAATTTCAATCTCTGGTTTTATGCAGCACCCCAACTCACCTTTCCCCTTAAGCAAGCATAAGTTGGTTTTCTACATTTGACACCCTGTTCTGTTTTGTAATTCAGTTCTTGTGTAGCCAAGGTTACATTCCGTGTAGTAGTGATATCATATGATGTTCCCTTTTCTGTGTGACTTATTTCACTTAGAATCATCGTACCTGAATCCACTCATTATGATGCTACGGGCCTGATGACATAGATTTCATTGCTGAGTGATATTGCATTGTACGTAAGTACCACAACTTCTTTATCCATTTTTCGCTTTCTGTGATATTGAACTTGTATGGTAAACGAGGTTCTTGTAAACAGAGCCGTCCCAAACTTTGGGGTGGCTGTGTCTTTTTGATTTTAATTTCCCTAAGCTATAGGACCATAAGTGGAAGTGCCCTAGGCTCTGTTGCTTTGTTTTTTGGATGTTTCAGGAAACAACATACACTTCTCCAGAGTGGGTGTTGGCAATTTACATCCCGCCCATCAGCATAACAAGGCTCCCAGTTCTCCATGGCCTGTCCTGCCTTTCTGGATTTTACACTTTTTACAGATGTCCCTTTTGACCGGGGGGCAGTGAGACTTCATTGTAGTGCAGATTTCCTTTGCAAGCTTGCTTGGTTGGCCAAAAAGGGCGTATGCGTTTTTTCCTGAATATATTCAGGAAAAAACGCATACGCCCTTTTTGGCCAAGTGCATCATTGTGGACGTTCTGCCTCTTTTCCTATGCTTTACATGCAATTCCCGTCTACCTCCTGAAATCGGTTTCCTGCAATTCTGCCCCGCTTTCAACTCCTCTTGGCAGCCTTACTTCAATATATTTTTGGAAGATAGCTGTCATTTATAACTCTGCAGGTTTGTGAATTACAGTGCCCCTGAGCTCCTTTCTTCAACTCGCTTTCTTGTGAGCTGGCCGCAACACCGCTGGATTGCTTCAGGCCCTAGTTTGGTTCCGGCACGGCATGCTGTGCCTTTGGTTAATTCCTCTTCCTGGTGGGAAATGAGAGTTAAATTTGCCCGTCCAGACACCTCCAGCTAGTCTCTCATTAGTTCTCCATCTTCCTGTTCATCTTCCGCAGAAATTGCAAACTGGGCCAAACAGGAGGTTAAAGGCACTGACTCTCCAAGTGGGGAGAGTGTTAGTAAAGCGTCTGGAATGTTGCACCCGAGTACCAGGGGACGAAAACTGAGACACATTTGAACACGTTTCCCGATCACACGGTGGATCATACTCTGGGTTCCACATGCATGTTTTAGCTGAAGGAAGAATCCCTTAAACCTGGAGAGTTGAGACCCATGGAATGGGTACCATGCAATATGACTTCAAAGGGTCTGCATTTGCTCACCGAACCTCACCAGTCCTATCACTGCTGCGTTTATGCCGCTGTACACACGCTTGATTCTCTTTCAGAGACATATAAATCCATAGGTTTTAAGATTCTTACTACTCAGGTATATTCTTAGCCGTTTAATATGGGGTGTTGAGTCCACTTCGTTGAGCAAGGAGTAGCTCTTGTCTATTACATATTTGGCTTATGGAACGGTATCTGTGCTAATTTCAATCTCTGGTTTTATGCACCACCCCAACTCACCTTTCCACTTAAGCAAGCATAACTTGGGTTTCTACTTTTGAGACCCTGTTCTGTTTTGTAATTCAGTTCCTGTGTAGCCAAGTTTACATTCCGTATATTAGTGATACCTTATGATATTTCTTTTTCTGTGTGACTTATTTCACTTAGAATCATCGTACCTGAATCCACTCATTATGCTGCTACGGGCCTGATGACATAGATTTCATTGCTGAGTGATATTGCATTGTACGTAAGTTCCACAACTTCTTTATCCATTTTTCGCTTTCTGTGATATTGAACTTGTAAGGTAAATGAGGTTCTTGTAAACAGAGCCGTCCCAAACTTTGGGGTGGCTGTGTCTTTTTGATTTTAATTTCCCTAAGCTATAGGACCATATGTGGAAGTGCCCTAGGCTCTGTTGCTTTGTTTTTTAGATGTTTCAGGAAACACCATATACTTCTCCAGAGTGGGTGTTGGCAATTTAAATCCCGCCCATCAGCATAACAAGGCTCCCAGTTCTCCATGGCCTGTCCTGCCTTTCTGGATTTTACACTTTTTTCAGATGGCCCTTTTGACCGGGGGGCAGTGAGACTTCATTGTAGTGCAGATTTCCTTTGCAAGCTTGCTTGGTTGGCCAAAAAGGACGTATGCGTTTTTTCCTGAATATATTCAGGAAAAAACGCATACGCCCTTTTTGGCCAAGTGCATCATTGTGGACATTCTGCCTCTTTTCCTATGCTTTACATGCAATTCCAGTCTACCTCCTGAAATCGGTTTCCTGCAATCCTGCCCCGCTTTCAACTCCTCTTGGCAGCCTTCCTTCAATATATTTTAGGACGATAGCTGTCATTTATAACTCTGCCGGTTTGTGAATTACAGTGCCCCTGAGTTCCTTCCTTCAACTCGCTTTCTTGTGAGCTGGCTGCAACACCGCAGGATTGTTTCAGGCCCTAGTGTGCTTCTGGCATGCCACGCTGAGCCTTTGGTTAATTCTTCTTCCTGGTGGGAAATGAGAGTTAAATTTACCCTTCCAGACACCTCCACCTAGTCTCTCATTGGTTCTCCCTATTCCTGTTCATCTTACGCAGAAATTGCAAACTCGGCCAAACAGGAGGTTAAAGGCACTCACTCTCCAAGTGGGGAGAGTGTTAGTAAAGCGTCTGGAATGTTGCACCCGAGTACCAGGGGACGAAAACTGAGACACATTTGAACACGTTTCCCGATCACACGGTGGATCATACTCTGGGTTCCACATGCATGTTTAGCTGAAGGAAGAATCCCTTAAACCTGGAGAGTTGAGACCCATGGAATGGGTACCATGCAATATGATTTCAAAGGGTCTGCATTTGCTCACCTAACCTCACCAATCCTATCACTGCTGCGTTTATGCCGCTGTACACACGATTGATTCTCTTTTGGAGACATATAAATCCATAGGTTTTAAGATTCTTACTAGTCAGGTATATTCTTTGGCCTTTATTATGGGGTGTTGAGTGCACTTCGTTGAGCAAGGAGTAGCTCTTGTCTATTACATATTTGGCTTATGGAACGCTATCTGTGCTAATTTCAATCTCTGGTTTTATGCACCACCCCAACTCACCTTTCCACTTAAGCAAGCATAACTTGGGTTTCTACTTTTGAGACCCTGTTTTGTTTTGTAATTCAGTTCCTGTGTAGCCAAGTTTACATTCCATATATTAGTGATACCTTATGATATTTCTTTTTCTGTGTGACTTATTTCACTTAGAATCATCGTACCTGAATCCACTCATTATGCTGCTACGGGCCTGATGACATAGATTTCATTGCTGAGTGATATTGCATTGTACGTAAATACCACAACTTCTTTATCCATTTTTCGCTTTCTGTGATATTCAACTTGTACCGTAAACGAGGTTCTTGTAAACAGAGCCGTCCCAAACTTTGGGGTGGCTGTGTCTTTTTGATTTTAATTTCCCTAAGCTATAGGACCATAAGTGGAAGTGCCCTAGGCTCTGTTGCTTTGTTTTTTCGATGTTTCAGGAAACACCATACACTTCTCCAGAGTGGCTGCTGGCAATTTACATCCCACCCATCAGCATAACAAGGCTCCCAGTTCTCCATGGCCTGTCCTGCCTTTCTGGATTTTACACTTTTTTCAGATGGCCCTTTTGACTGAGGGGCAGTGAGACTTCATTGTAGTGCAGATTTCCTTTGCAAGCTTGCTTGGTTGGCCAAAAAGGGCGTATGCGTTTTTTCCTGAATATATTCAGGAAAAAACGCATACGCCCTTTTTGGCCAAGTGCATCATTGTCGACGTTCTGAGTGTTTTCATATGTTTTCAGTGCAATTCCTGTCTACCTCCTGAAATCGGTTTCCTGCAGTTCTGCCTTGCTCTCAGTGCCTCTTCATAGCCTTACCTCAATATACTTTTGGAAAATAGTTGGCCTTTATAACGCTGCAGGTTTTTGAATTGCAGTGGCCCTTAGCTCCATTTTTCAGCTCTTATTTTTGTGATCTTGCCTCATATCCACAGGATTTCTTCAGGACCTATTCTTCTTCTGGGACGCCTTGCTCTGCCTTTGGTTAATTCTTCCTCCTGATGTGAAATTAGAGTGACATGTGCCCATTGAAACCGCTACAGCTATTTTCTCACTGGTTCCCCCTATTCCCATTCATCCTCCGCACTAACTGCAGACTGTGCGATACCGGAACTTAAAGGCATTGACTCTCCATGTGGAGATGTTGTTAGTAAAGTGGCTGGAATGTTGATCCGGAGCCCCAGGAGAGGAAAATGAGGTGCATTTTAGAAACCTTTCCCGATCATATGGTATACCATCTGCTGGATTTCCCATGCATGGTTTAGCTGTAGGAAGATTCCCTTCAACTTGGAGTGTTGGGACCCTTGGAATAAGTAGCATGAAGTATTGCATTAAACTTTCGGCAGTTGCTCACCAAAGCTCTCCAATCCTTTCAGCCCCAAGTGTCCAGCCTTATGTCTTATCCAGCTGTGGGTTTATATGTGGTCATTCCAGGTTGCATCACAGCCCCTGAGCGAATTTTGTAAGAATTTTTCTCTCTTTCATTGTTTCTGCGTTTTGGTTTTAAAATTTATTTCTATAATGGGGTTTAGCTCATTTTCACTGCTGTGTTTGTGCCGCTCTGCGCACACTTGATTCCCTTATGGAGATATATCAATACATGGGTTTTAAGATTCTTATTACTCAGATATATTTCTCTGTGGTGTATAGGGTGTGTTGAGGCCAGTTCATTGAGCGAGGTGTAGATCTTGTCTGATACCTATTTGGTTTATTGAACGGTATCTGTGCTAATTTCAAACTCTGGTTTTATGCATCACCCCACCTCTCCTTTCCCCTTAAGCTGACATAAGTGTGTTTTCTAAATGTGAGACACTGTTCTGTTTTGTAATTAATTTTTTGTGCAGCCATATTTATCCTCCCTCTATAAGTGATATCTTATGATATGTTTCTTTTTCTGTTTGACTTATTTCAAGTAGTATTATCGGACCTCAATCCACTCTTTATCCTTCTACTAGCCTTATTACATTGATTTCATGGTGAAGAGATATTCCATTGTACATAAGTACCACATTTTCTTTATCCATTGTTCTCTTTCCTGGGATATTTAAGGTGTACTGAAGTTGAGGTTCTTGTAAACAGAGTAGCCCTAAACTGTGGTGTGCTTGTGTCTTGTTGATATTTAGACTTCCCTAGATATACTCCCATGATTGGAAGTGCCCTATGCTCTGTCGCTCTGTTTTTTAGATGATTTAGGAACCACCATACACTTCTCCAGAGTGGCTCTCGGCAGTTCACACACTGTCCATCAGCGTATAAAGGCTCCCTGTTCTCCATGGCCTGTCCTGCATTTCTGGTTTTTACAATTTTTTCGGATGGCCCTTTTGACCGGTGGGAAATGAGACTTCTTTGTTGTGCACATTTGCATTGCTTGCTTGCTTGCTTGCCCATAAAGTGCGTATGCGTTTTTTCCTGGATATATTCAGGAAAAAACGCATACTCCCTTTTGGGCCAACTGCATCATTGTCGAAATTCTGCCGCTTTTCATGTGCTTTAAAGGCGAGTCCAATCTATCTCTTGAAATCTGTTTCTTGCAATTCTGTCTTGCATTCAGATCCTCTTCTTTGCCTTACCTCAACATATTTTTGGACATTAGTTTTCATTTATAACTCTGCAGGTTTGTGAATTGCAGTGACCCTGAGCTCCATTTTTTAAGTTGCTCTTTTGTGAGCTGGCCTCAAAACCGCAGGATTGCTTCAGGCCCTATTTTGGCTCCGGCGAGGCGGGCTGAGCCTTTTTTTAATTCTTATTCTTAATGGGAAATTAGAGTGACATGTGCCCGTCCAAACCCCTACAACTATTCTCTCATTGTTTCCCCCTGTTCCCGTTCATCCTCCTCACAATTTGCAAAATGTGTGAAACAGAAGTTTAAATGTGCTGATTCTCTAAGTGGGGAGATTCTAAGTAACGTGGCTGGAATGATGAACAGGAGCACCAGGAGAGGATAAATGAGGTGCATTTTAGACACATCTCCCGATCACATGGTGTACAGTCCTCTGGGTTTTCCATGCATGTTTTAGCTGTAGGAAGATTCCTTGAACCTGCAGATTTGGGACCCATTGAATGGGTACCAGGTAGTATTACTTTAAAGGGTGTGCATTTCCTCACCCAACCTCACATTTCTCTTAGCGCGAACAGTTTCCAGCCTTATGTCTCATCCTGCTGTGGGTCTAGATGTGTTCAATCCATGTTGCATCACCGTCCCTGAGGAAAAGTTGTAAGAGGTTTTCTCTGTCTCTCTGTCGTTTATTTTTTTCAATTTATTACTATATTGGTTACAGCTGATTTTCAAAGCTCTGTTTCTTGCTGCTGTACATCCACTTGATTCATGTACAGAGAGACATCAATAAATTCTTTTTCAGATTCTTACCAGTCATAGATATTCTTTTCCGGTGACTTGAGTGTGCTGAGTGCAGTTCTTTTAGCTACCGTGTAGGCCTTGTTGATTATCAGTTTGGTATTTGGAATGGTATCTTTGCTAATCTCAACCTCCTGGATGATGCCTCACCCCTCCCCACCTTTCCCGTTTAGCAGCCTTACGCATGTTTTCTACATATTTGACTATGTTTTTGTTTTGTAATTTATTTCATGTGTAGCCATTTTGGATTCCACCTTTAAGTGATATCTTATGATATGTGTCTTTTTCTTTTTGAATTATGTCACTTAGAATGATCATACGTAACTCCTCCGGAGTTGTTACAACTGGCCATATTTCATTGATTTCCAGGCTGAGTAATATTCCACTCTACATAAGTACCACATCTCTATCCATTTTTTCCCTCCAGAGACATTTAAGTTATATCCTAGTCGAGGATCTTTTAAACAGAGAGGCAGTAAACATTGGGGTGCCTGTGTCCTCTCGATTTTTGTTTTTCCCAAGATATACGCCCATGAGTGCAAGTGCCCTATGCTCTGTAGCTCATTTTTTAGATGCTTTAGTAAACACAATACACTTCTCCAGAATGGCCGTTGGCAATATACATTTCCACTATAAGCCTCACAGGGCTCCCTCTTCTCCTTGCCCTGTCCTGCATTTCTGGCGTTTACACTTTATGAGGATGGCTCTTCTGACTGATGCGAAGTGATATCTTTTGTAGTATTGATTTCCAGTGCCCACCTGTTCGGTTGGCTAAAAAAGTGTATGCCCTTTTCTTGAATATATACAGAAAAAAACGCATACAGCCTTTTTGGCCAACTGCAATGTCGGAAATGTTCAGCCCCTTTTCTTGTGCTTAATGGCGAGTCCTTTCTACCTCCTCAAATCCCTTTCCTGCCATTCTCTGTTGCTTGCCAATCCTTTTCTTTGACTTTCCTCAAGACATTTTTCAGTGATAGATATTTTCAACTCTGCAGTTTCGTGAATTTTACTGCCCCTGAGTTCCATTGTTCAACTTGTGTTTATGGGAACTGGCCACAAAGCAGTGGGATTTCCTCAAGCCCTATACTGTTTCCATGGGCAACCCTAGCCTTTGGTCAATTCATCTTCCTGATTGGAAATTAGAGTGACATGTGCCTGTCTGAACACCTAGGACTTGTCTCTCATTGTTCCTCATCCTTCCGCTTCATCCTCTGGACAAATTCCAAACTGTACGCAACAGGATGTTGACAGTGTTGACATCTCCAAGTGGGGGACTGTTAGTAAAGACGCTGGAGGGGTGAACCCGAGCACCAGGAGATGAGGAGATGAGATGCCTTTTCCAAACTCTTCCCGATCAGACGGTATACCATCCTCTGGATGTGACAGACATGTTTTAGCAGTAGGAAGAGTCCCATTCATGTAAGGAGAACACCAGGGCTTTTTCAAAATCAGTGTCTCCCCGAAACCCAAACTGGGGAGTTTTTTAAGCTACGGCTACACATATGTTCATTAAGGGCCTTGGGAAGTAGGCAGAGTCCAAACTTTAGATGACTGAAGTCTTCAGGGTCAGAAGCACTCACCACCGGCTTCCCTTAGGTTACACTTTAACTGTCATTGATAGATGATGTCAATAAAAATATCTGTTCTTTTTCCGATTATTTCCCCTTATAGGTTATTGCACAATATTGAGTGTAGTTCCCTGTGCTATACAGTAGTTCCTTGTTGATGATCTATTTTATACATAGCAGTGTGTATGTGTTAATTCCAAACTGTTAATTTATCCCTCCTCCCACCTTTCCCCTTTGGTAATAATAAATTATAAGATTTTATACTTCTCAGAAATGGGGGAGCTGAAAGAGAGGTATCATTTTCAATGGAAAAGCATTTAAAACAAGATTGAAGCTTTAACCAAGATTATTAGATGTACATCCTTGGAAAGAAATCACTTCATTTCTCTAATATTGACCTGACAAATAAGACAAACCTTTTCACTGAACTTGCTTATAATAAAGTGATGGAAATATCAAATGGAAGTGTTAGAAACATCTTATTTTACCCGAGCCTTATAAACTGTTCTATGTTAACTACAGTTTGGCTCACACATCTGTTCATTGAAGTTACAATAGTCTCAATTTCTGTTACTGATCCTCCAGAGTGGACCCCAACAAGGGTCCCCCTGCCCAGTGTCATTGGGGCCAACAGATCGAGACTGAGTTTGGTTCCCAAGCAAAGGAAACTTTATATTTTCATCAGAGAATGGAGAGGTGAGAGCATGCACTACCCCGTGGGCTGTGGGCTGGGCTGCTGTGTAGAGATCCTGTCAGAGTCAGTGAGAGGGAGGGGGTGGAGCTCTCAAGGGCCGGGTTGGCTGCAGCTCAGGCTCTATATCTCGGAGTCTGCACTGGGCCCCAGGAGCTGAGGTGTCGACCCAGCCATTCTGCACCAGGAAATCTGGTCTGAAGTGCCGGGTGTGGAACCTCTGCATGCGGGACCCTAGGAGCACGTGAAATTAGACAAAGCACAAAGGATAAAAAAGGTCAGACTTGACTTTATTGCCCACATTCTATTTTTATCTCCCAGGGATTTTTAATGGGCTTTGCTGGGGACAAACCCCTCCTCTGCCTTTTGTCCCGTTCCTCATTCTTGGAGTGCTGAGGGTGCAGACCCTTCTTCTGTAACTGCTGAGTGCTGAGTTGGGAGCCCTCATACCAGGGGACGAGGGTCAGAACTTCTCCCCAGCAGCCTCCAGGTGACGTTGATTGGCCCCAGGACCCCTGCCTCCCTGCTCGTCCGCCTGAGCACCAGCATTGGAAGTGTTATAGATTCTAATGACCTTTAAGGGTCCAGGAAAGAGATGTGCAGAGACGCTGTGGGGGCCGGTTTCACCCCGCCCCACATTTGTTCGGCCACCTTAGGCTGACCGTTTCTGCCAGCCTAGATGCTCTGACCAGTAGTCTGCTCTTTCTTCAATTAGGCCCCTGAATTAACGTAAAAACAGCACCAGGTGTCAGAGCCCTGCCCGCTCAACTCCCAGACAGTCCAGGGTCAGTGGTGATCGAGGACCATGATGGCCACTGAGTCAACAGCCTTTTGAAGTAAACAGGAGTCCAGCCGGTCTTATTGGCCACCATCATCACGGTGTCTGTAGGCTTTTCTATGGTGACAGTGTGATATACGGTTCCCCCGCCAAGATTATTAGCTCCCCTCCGGGTGCAGGAAGTCCTGCAAGCAGTAGTCTACTCCTTCGGGACACACTATTGTTGTTTTATGAGAGAAACTCCAGGTCAAGTGATGTTCACATGAGTCGTCATGGTGCCCTGTTGCCCCCGGTTATCTCTCTGGATGTTGGAGTTGGAGGGCCTCCTCACTCGAGGTCGGTGTGCCCACGGAGCGAACCCTGCAACTTCAGGGCATGGTTGGTGATTAGGATCACCACGTGGGGTCCTTTTCCCTTAGGAGGGAGGTGGCCTTTTGGGCTGCTGATTTCCAGGTTTTTAGATACCGCCAGTATCTTGGCCAGATGTGGCAGTGGGCCAAGCCCCTTGGTGACTGTAGTTTATCCTACCTGGATGGCATTCTTGCGTTGTTCCATTTCAAGTGGTCCCAGTTTTTGCACTAATTCTCCAATGGCGATTCACCTTTCACCGGGAATGGAAAGGTCAAAGGGTTTAGCTCAATTAGGGAGTTCCAGGGCAAGGGTCTGAATTGACTGCTCTTTCCATTCTTGAAAGGCCACTTCTGGATTCTGTTCCAAAGGATCATCATCTTTTCCTTTCAGTGTTTCATATAGAGGCCCAGCTAGTAGACTGTAGTTAGGGATCCAGAAGCAGCAAACCCTGGCCTCCCCAGGAACCCCTAAGCTGTCTTCTAGTTTTAGAAAGGGGTAAGGCTGCAAATGGTTTCTTCCCTTTCCTGGGATGGGCTTCTCTGACCTTGTGTGAGAATGAAGCCCAGGCAGGTCACCGCAGTCTGTGATATTTGAGCTTTTTCTTGGACAACTTCTATCCTTTATTGGCTTGGTAGTTCAGAGGCCTCCTTAGTAGGGCTGGCGATCAGAATGTCGTCTGCATATTGAAGGAGGGTTTCCTTTTCCAGAGGTAGAACTTTTCGGTCGTTAGCTAAGCTTTCCCCAAAGATGGTGTGGGAATTTTTGAACCCTTGGGGCAAGACGGCCCGGAAGTATTGTTTTAGTTGTATGTTGAGTCCTGCCACTCACAAGCCAAAATTTCTTGTGACTCTGGGACTAATGGAATACAAAAGAAGGCATCATTGAAGACTAATACAGAATACCATGTCCTGGTGGTTGGTAGAATGACCAGCAGGGTGTAGGAATCAGGAGTAACTGGAGGTATATCCTCGGTGGCTTCACTGACTGTCCTGACATCCTTTACCAGGTCCCCAGCAGCCCATGGGGCTCTCGTGGTCAGGCCAATCCCAGGATATGAAGCTCTCCTGGGCAGGTACCCCACCCCCAACCCAGCCCACGGGGCTCTCATGGTCAGGCCCCTCCCAGGATACAGAGCTACCCTTGCAGGTACCGTGGCAGGGCTGGGCACACAGGAACCGTGCACATAGCCCTCATTGAAGAGCACCCCCAGCTCACCTGTCGCTCAGAGCTGACACAGAGCACCTCAGAGCAGAACTTGAACTAACAAACAGCAGCTCCGACAGGTCTGTGACCCTGGGCATCACTCTGTGTGGCCTCCCTCCACCTGGTCTTCCAGAGACTTCCACTGCACCCAGGGCACCAGGCCTCTGTCTCCAACCACCACCCACCCCTCCTCTCCCTGACTCCTGGGTTCGTCTCATTAGGAGAGGGTTTTCTTGAAGTTGTCTCCCACTCATGGGCCAGATAAAATGATTAGAAAACAAGCCAAAGCTGCAGCCCCTTGTCTATCCTGACTCTCAGGAGCCCACACCTGTTCCTTGGACCTGGCCCGTTCAGCAAGTTCCATTTTCTGCAACTGTGAGCCCCTGAGGGGTGATGATTGGCTACCTGGGCAGCCTTACCATGCCGGCCAGCCCTCCCCAGGTGTGCCTGGGTTGAGATCAATATAAATACCACTCCAGGCAGCAAAAGCCCCTGCAGCTGTGCCTGACGCCATTTTCTCTGCCCTGTCAGCAGTCTCGGGGCTGGGCTGGTGGGAGGGAGTGAGAGGCCACGGCTTTGTGGGTGGCCCAGTGTGAGTGGGGCTCTGCTGGACTTTCTGCAGCAGTTGCCAGGCTGCCACCTGCTAAAGAAGAGGATGTGTCACCCATACCTGCTGCTGGAATTTCTCCCTGGGCAGAGGTGAGGAAGGAAAAAAGCAGTGGGGGCAGGGACAGGACGGGTATCTCAGGCAGGGAAATGGAAATCTTCCAGAAGAGCACCCAGGGCCAGGACCATCCTGGCTGGCCTGCAGGCACCAAGTCAGCTGGCATGCTGTCACTCGTGTGGCTCCATGGCCCTTCCTCTAGGCTTTCAAGTCCTTGTATATATTCAGGTGTTTTACCTGGGAAGGGTGGGAACAGTTCAGCAGCAACTGGCCTGGGGCTCAGCTCACGTTTACTCACAGATGCCTCGGCACGGTGCCCCAGCTTTGCAATGAGGACGCTTGTTGTGTGGGGGCTGCTGGCTGAATGGGAGACGATTCCCCACCACTGACCAACTTCAGAATTGTTTACAACTGGAGCAAGTGCCCTGATACGGTTTTCCTCTGAGTAACTGGTGGGTTCTGTTTTTTTTTTCTCTTTTTCGTTTTTGGTTCAAGGTAGATTTTATTCCTCTTTTTTGTATTTACAGATATAAGCATGGAAATAATTTATTCATATAAATACATGTATGTGAAGGGAATAATTGTTTTTTCTGTTTTATTTTTTAAATTTTATTTCTTTTTAATTTTGAATTTTATTTTATATTTTTATACAGCAGGTTCTCATTGGTTATCTATTTTATACATATAAATGTTTACATGCCAATCCCAATCTCTCAACTCCTCCCACCACCACCCCTCCAAGAGCTTTCCCCCCTTGTTGTCCATACGATTGTTGTCTACATCTGTTGCTCTATTTATGCCTTGCAAAACGGTTAATCTGTACAGTTTTTCTAGGTTCCACATATATGCATGAATATACAAGATTTGTTTTTCTCTTTCTGACTTACTTCACTCTGTATGACAGTCTCTAGATCCATCGACGTCTCTACAAATGACCCAATTTCATTCCTTTCATGGCTTAGTAATATTCCATTTTATATATGTACCACAGCTTTATGCATTCGTCTGTCTGTGGGCATTTAGGTTGCTTCCATTACCTCGATATTGTAAATAGTGATGCAATGAACATTGCGGTGAATGTCTCTTTTTGATTTATGGTTTTGTCTGAGTATATGTCCAGTCCTGGGATTGCTGTATCATATGGTAATTCTATTATTAGTTTCTTAAGAAACTCCATATTGTTCTCCATAGTGACTGTATCAATTTATATTCCCAACAATAGTGGAAGAGGCTTCCTTTTCTCCACACCCTTTCCAGCATTTGTTGTTTGTAGATTTTCAGATGATGCCCATTCTAACAGGTGTGAGGTGATACCTCATTGTTGAGTCCATTTCGTTGAGCAAGGGGTAGGTCTTGTCTATTACATATTTGGCTTATGGAACGGTATCTGTGCTAATTTCAAACTCTGGTTTTATGCAGCACCCCAACTCACCTTTCCCCTTAAGCAAGCATAAGTTGGTTTTCTAAACTTGAGACCCTGTTCTGTTTTGTAATTCAGTTCATGTGTAGCCAAGTTTACATTCCGTGCATTAGTGATACCTTATGATGTTTCTTTTTCTGTGTGACTTATTTCACTTAGAATCATCATGCCTCAATCCACTCATTATGCTGGTACAGGCCTGGTGACACAGATTTCATTGCTGAGTGGTATTGTGTTGTACATAAGTACCGCAACTTCTTTATCAATTATTTGTTCTCTGGGATATTTAACTTGTACTGTAGAAGAGGCTCCTGTAAACAGAGCCGTTGTAAATTTTGGGGTGGCTGTGTCTTTTTGATTTTAATTTCCCTAAGCTATAGGACCATAAGTGGAAATGCCCTAGACTCTGTTGCTTTGTTTTTCAGATGTATCAGGAAACACCATACACTTCTCCAGAGTGGCTGTTGGCAATGTACATCCCGCCCATCAGCATAACAAGGCTCCTTTTTCCCCATGGCCTGTCTTGCCTTTCTGGATTTTACACTTTTCTCAGATGGCCCTTTAGACCGGGGGGAAGTGACACTTCATAGTAGTTCGGATTTCCATTGCAAGCTTGCTTGGTTTGCCAAAAAGGGCGTATGTGTTTGTTCCTGAATATATTCAGGAACAAACTCATACGCCCTTTGTTGCCAAGTGCATCATTGTCGATGTTCTGCCTCTTTTCCTATGCTTTAAATGCAATTCCAGTCTACCTCCTGAAATCGGTTTCCTGCAATTCTGCCCCGCTTTCAAGTCCTCTTCGCAGCCTTACTTCAATATATTTTTGGACGTTATCTGTCATTTATAACTCTGCAGGTTTGTGAATTACAGGGCCCCTGAGCTCCTTTCTTCAACTCGCTTTCTTGTGAGCTGGCCGCAAACCCGCAAGACTGCTTCAGGCCCTAATCTGCTTCTGGCAGGGCACGCTGAGCCTTTGGTTAATTCCTCTTCCTGGTGGGAAATGAGTGTTAAATATGCCCGTCCAGACACCTACCTCACTCTCAACCCCTTGGTGATGTGGGTCCTCTGGTTTGTGGCCACTTTTGCTGGGTTCCTCACCTTTCGATGATGTGGCCCCACTAGTGTGAGGACACTCCTGCTTGGTTCTCATCCACGTGGTTATGTGGACCCCCTGGTGAGAGTCTGTTCCTGGCTTTGTTCCTCACCCACCTGTGAGGGAGACCCTCTGCTGATAGGTCACCCCTGCATGGCTGGCACACACTGCCTTGGTGAAGTCAGCCGTGTGGTGGCAGTTGGAGCGTGCTGGGAATCTCTTCCCCCCGGTGATGAGGGCCCTCTTGCGTCAGGCCCTAACTGCTGGGCTCACCAACTTTTCTTAGTGAGCCCAGTGATGCTTTGGCACTCCTCTTAGGATCCCATCTCCATGGGGATGTGGGCCTTCTGCTCTGAGGTCCCAACGGCTGGGTTGTTCACATTTTCATGATGTGGGCTCTCTGGTGTTAGTTCACAGAAGCCTGGATCCCATAGCCTCTGTGCTCTTGGCTGCCTGCTGGGAGGTTCCAACTGCTGGATTCCTCACTTTTTTAATTTTTTGGGCCCTCTGTTGTGAGGATCCTCCTGCCTGCCTCACTCCCAGCCCCTTCGTGATGTGTGTCGTCTGGTTTGAGGCCACATGTGCTGGGTTCCTCACCTTTTGATGATGTGGGACCAATGGTCTTAGGAGACTCCTGCCTGGTTCACATCCCCTTGGTGATGTGGGTCCTCTGTTGAGAGTCTGATCCTGGCTGGGTTCCTCACCCATCTGTGAGGTAGGCCGTCTGATGTGAGGTCACTCTTGCCTGGCTTGCTCACCTCGCCTTGTGGACATGAGCCCTCTGGTGGCACTTGGAGCCTGCTGGGAGCCTCCTCTCCTCGGTGATGAGGGCCCTCTGGCGTCAGGCCCTAACTGCTGGGCTCCCCAACTTTTCTTAGTGAGCCCAGTGTTGCTCAAGCACTCCTCTTAGGTTCCCATCCCCATGGGGATGTGGGCCTTCTGCTCTGAGGTTCCAACGGCTGGGTTGATCACAATTTCATGATGTGGGCTCTCTGGTGTTAGTTCACTGTGGCCTGGATCCCATAGCCTCTGTGGTCTTGGCTGCCTGCTGGGAGGTTCCAACTGCTCGATTCCTCAACTTTTGTATTCTATGGGTCCTGTGTTGTGATGCTCCTCCTGCCTGCCTCACTCGCAACCCCTTCGTGATGTGGGTCTTCTGGTTTGAGGCCACATGTGCTGGGTTAGGCAACTTTCAATGATGTGGCCCCACTGGTGTGAGGACACTCCTGCCTGGTTCCCATCCCCTTGGTGATGTGGGCCTTCTGGTGACAGTCTTATCCTGGCTGGGTTCCTCACTCTTCTGTGAGGTAGGCCCTCTGCTGTGAGGTCAATCCTGCCTGACTTGCACACATCACCTTGGCGACGTGGGCCCTCTGTTGGCACATGGAACCTGCTGGGAGCCTCCTGCCCTCGGTGATGACGGCCCTCTAGCATCAGGTTCTAACTGCTGGGCTCCCCACGTTTTCTGATGTGAGCCCAGTGATGCCAGGACACTCCTGTCAGGTTCCCATCCCCATGGGGATGTGGGCTTTCTGCTCTGAGGTCCCAATGCCTGGGTTGCTCACAGTTTCATGATGTGGGCTCTCTGGTGTTAGTTAACTCCTGCCTGCATCCCATAGCTTCTGTGCTCTCGGCCGCCTGCTGGGAGGTTCCAAATGCTGGATTCCTCACTTTTTTTATTCTTTGGGCCCTCTGTTTTTAGGCTACTCCTACCTGCCTCACTCCCATCCCCTTTGTGATGTATGTCCTCTGATATGAGGCCACATGTGCTGGGTTCCTCACCTTTCGATGATGTGGCCCCACTGGTGGGAGGACAGTCCTGACTGGTTCCCATCCCCTTGGTGTTGTGGGCCCTCTGGTGAGAGTCTCATCCTGCCTCGGTTCCTCACCCTTCTGTGAGATAGGCCCTCTGCTGTGAGGTCACTACTGCCTGGCTGGTGCATGCCACCTTGTAGACGTGGGCCCTCTGTTGGCAGTTGGAACCTGCTGGGAGTCTCCTCCCCTCAGTTATGAGGGCCCCCTGGCATCAGGCCCTAACTGCTGGGCTCCTAACATTTTCTGATATGTGCTAAGTGGTGCAAAGCCACTCCTGCCAGGTTCCCATCCCAATGGGGATGTGGGCCTTCTGTTCTGAGGTCCCAACAGCTGGGCTGCTCACAGGTTCATGATGTGGGCCCTCTGCTGTGAGTTCACTGCGGCCTGGATCCCATAGCCTCGGTGCTCTGGGCCACTTGCTGGGAGGTTCCAACTGCTGGATTCCTCAACTTTTATATTCTATGGACCCTGTGTTGTGAGGCCAGTCCTGCCAGCCTCATTCCGAACCCCTTGGTGATGTGGTTCCTCTGGTTTGAGGACACATGTGCTGGGATCCTCACCTTTCGATGATGTTGTCTCACTGGTGTGGGGACACTCCTGCCTGGTTCCCATCCCCTTGGTGATGTGGGCCCTCTGGTGAGAGTCTGATCCTGGCTGTGTTCCTCACCCTTCTGTGAGGTGGGCCCTCTGCTGTGAGGTCACTCCTGCCAGGCTGGCACACATCACCTTGGTGATGTTGGCCCTCTGGTGGCAGCTGGAGCCTGCTGGGAGCCTCCTCCTCTCGGTGATGAGTGCCCTCTAGCGTCAGGCCCTAACTTCTGAGCACCCCACGTTTTCTGATGTGAGCCCAGTGATGCCAGGACACTCCTGTCATGTTCCCATCACCATGGGGATATGGGCCTTCTGCTCTGAGGTCCCAATGTCTGGGTTGCTCACAGTTTCATGATGTGGGCTGTCTGGTGTTAGTTCACTCTGGCCTGGTTCCTCTAGCCTCTGTGCTCTGGGCCGCCTGCTGGGAGGTTCCAACTGCTGGATTCCTCACCTTTCTTATTTTTGGGCCCTCTGTTATGAGGCTCCTCCTGCCTGCCTCACTCCCAGCCCCTTGGTGATGGGTGTCCTATGGTTTGAAGCCACATGTTCTGGGTTCCTCACCTTTAGATGATGTGGCCCTACTCATGTGAGGACACTCCTGCCTGGTTCCAATCCATTTGGTGATGTGGGCCCTCTGGTGCGAGTCTGATCCTGACTGGGTTCGTCACACTTCTCTGAGGTGGGCCCTCTGCTGTGAGGTCATTCGTGCCTGGTTGGCACACATCGCCTTGGCGATGTCAGCCCTCTGGTGGCAGTTGGAGCCTGCTGGGAGCCTCCTTCCCTTGGTGATGAGGGTCCTCTGGCGTCAGGCCCTAACTGCTGGTCGCTCAAAATTTTCTGATACGTTCTCAGTGGTGCGAGGACACTCCTACCAGAATTCCATCCCCATGGGGATGTGGGCCTCCTGCTCTGAGGTCCCAATGGCTGGGTTGCTCAGTTTCATGACATGGGCCCTCTTCTGTGAGTTCACTGTGGCCTGGATCCCATAGCCTCGGTGCTCTGGGCCGCCTGCTGGGAGGTTCCAACTGCTGGATTCCTCACTTTTTTATTCTATGTGCCCAGTGTTGTGAGGCTACTCCTGCCTGCCTCACTCCGAGGTCCTTGGTGATGTGGGTCCTCTGGTTTGAGGACACATGTGCTGAGTACCTCAGCTTTCGATGATGTGGCCCCACTGATGTGAAGACACTCCTGCCTGGTTCCCATCCCCTTGGTGATGTGGGCCCTCTGGTGAGAGTCTGATGTTGGCTGGGTTTCTCACCCTTCTGTGAGGTGGGACCTCTGCTGTGAGGTAACTCCTGCCTGGCATGCTCACGTTGCCTTGGCAATGTGAGCCCTCAGGTGGCAGTTGGAGCCTGCTGGGAATCTCCTCCCCTCAGTTATGAGAGCTCTGGATAAAACACATATGCCCTTTTTTGCCAAGTGCATTATTTTCCAAGTTCTGTCTCTTTTCCTATGCTTTAAGAGCTACTCCCGTGTACGTTCTGAAATCAGTTTCCAGCAATTCTGCCCCGCATTCAAGTCCTCTTCGCAGCCTTACTTCAGTATAATTTTGGATGATAGCTGTCATTTATAACTCCGCAGGTTTCTGAATTACAGTGACCCTGAGCTCCTTTCTTCAACTCGCTTTCTTGTGAGCTGGCCGCAACACCGCAGGATCTCCTCAGGCCCTAATCTAGTTCCAGCATGGCACGCGGAGCCTTTGGTTCATTTGTCTTCCTGGTGAAAATGAGAGTTAAATTTGCCCGTCCAGACACCTACAGATAGTCTCCCATTGTTTCTCCTTATTCCTGTTCATCTTCCGAATAAATTGCAAACTGGGCCAAACAGGAGGTTAAAGGCACTGACTCTCCAAGTGGGGAGAGTGTTAGTAAAGCGTCTGGAATGTTGCACCCGAGTACCAGGGGACGAAAACTGAGACACATTTGAACACGTTTCCCGATCACACAGTGGATCATACTCTGGGTTCCACATGCATGTTTAGCTGAAGGAAGAATCCCTTAAACCTGGAGAGTTGAGACCCATGGAATGGGTACCATGCAATATGATTTCAAAGGGTCTGCATTTGCTCACCTAACCTCACCAATCCTATCACTGCTGCGTTTATGCCGCTGTACACATGATTGATTCTCTTTTGGAGACATATAAATCCATAGGTTTTAAGATTCTTACTAGTCAGGTATATTCTTAGGCGTTTATTATGGGGTGTTGAGTGCACTTCGTTGAGCAAGGAGTAGCTCTTGTCTATTACATATTTGGCTTACGGAACGGTATCTGTGCTAATTTCAATTTCTGGTTTTATGCAGCACCCCAACTCACCTTTCCCCTTAAGCAAGCATAAGTTGGTTTTCTACATTTGAGACCCTGTTCTGTTTTGTAATTCAGTTCCTTTGTAGCCAAGTTTACATTCCGTGTATTAGTGATATCTTATGATGCTTCTTTTTCTGTGTGACTTATTTCACTTACAATCATCGTACCTGAATCCACTCATTATGCTGCTACGGGCCTGATGACATAGATTTCATTGCTGAGTGATATTGCATTGTACGTAAGTACCACAACTTCTTTATCCATTTTTCGCTTTCTGTGATATTGAACTTGTACCCTAAACGAGGTTCTTGTAAACAGAGCCGGCCCAAACTTTGGGGTGGCTGTGTCTTTTTGATTTTAATTTCCCTAAGCTATAGGACCATATGTGGAAGTGCCCTAGGCTCTGTTGCTTTGTTTTTTAGATGTTTCAGGAAACACCATACACTTCTCCACAGTGGCTGTTGGCAATTTACATCCCGCCCATCAGCATAACAAGGCTCCCAGTTCTCCATGGCCTGTCCTGCCTTTCTGGATTTTACACTTTTTTCAGATGTCCCTTTTGACCGGGGGGCAGTGAGACTTCATTGTAGTGCAGATTTCCTTTGCAAGCTTGCTTGGTTGGCCAAAAAGGGCGTATGCGTTTTTTCCTGAATATATTCAGGAAAAAACGCATATGCCCTTTTTGGCCAAGTGCATCATTGTGGACGTTCTGCCTCTTTTCCTATGCTTTACATGCAATTCCAGTCTACCTCCTGAAATCGGTTTCCTGCAATTCTGCCCCGCTTTCAAGTCCTCTTGGCAGCCTTACTTCAATATATTTTTGGAAGATAGCTGTCATTTATAACTCTGCAGGTTTGTGAATTACAGTGCCCCTGAGCTCCTTTCTTCAACTCGCTTTCTTGTGAGCTGGCCGCAACACCGCAGGATTGCTTCAGACCCTAGTGTGGTTCCGGCATGGCATGCTGAGCCTTTGGTTAATTCCTCTTCCTGGTGGGAAATGAGAGTTAAATTTGCCTGTCCAGACACCTCCACCTAGTCTCTCATTGGTTCTCCCTATTCCTGTTCATTTTCCACAGAAATTGCAAACTGGCCAAACAGGAGGTTAAAGGCACTGACTCTCCAAGTGGGGAGAGTGTTAGTAAAGCGTCTGGAATGTTGCACCCGAGTACCAGGGGACAAAAACTGAGACACATTTGAACACGTTTCCCAATCACACCGTGGATCACACTCTGGGTTCCACATGCATGTTTTAGCTGAAGGAAAAATCCCTTAAACCTGGAGAGTTGAGACCCATGGAATGGGTACCATGCAATATGACTTCAAAGAGTCTGCATTTGCTCACCGAACCTCACCAATCCTATCACTGCTGTGCTTATGCCACTGTACACACGCTTGATTCTCTTTCGGAGACATATAAATCCATAGGTTTTAAGATTCTTACTAGTCAGGTATATCCTTAGGCGTTTAATATGGTGTGTTGAGTCCACTTCGTTGAGCAAGTAATAGCTCTTGTCTATTATATATTTGGCTTATAAAACGGTATCTGTGCAAATTTCAATCTCTGGTTTCATGCAGCACCCCAACTCACCATTCCCCTTAAGCAAGCATAAGTTGCTTTTCTACATTTGATACCCTGTTCTGTTTTGTAATTCAGTTCCTTTGTAGCCAAGTTTAAATTCCGTGTGTTAGTGATATCTTATGATGTTTCTTTTTCTGTGTGACTTATTTCACTTAGAATCATCGTACCTGAATCCACTCATTATGCTGCTACGGGCCTGATGACATAGATTTCATTGCTGAGTGATACTGCATTGTACGTAAGTACCGCAACTTCTTTATCCATTTTTCGCTTTCTGTGATATTGAACTTGTACCCTAAACGAGGTTCTTGTAAACAGAGCCGGCCCAAACTTTGGGGTGGCTGTGTCTTTTTGATTTTAATTTCCCTAAGCTATAGGACCATAAGTGGAAGTGTCCTAGGCTCTGTTGATTAGTTTTTTGGATGTTTCAGGAAACAACATACACTTCTCCAGAGTGGGTGTTGGCAGTTTACATCCCGCCCATCAGCATAAAAAGGCTCCCAGTTCTCCATGGCCTGTCCTGCCTTTCTGGATTTTATACTTTTTTCAGATAGCCCTTTTGACCGGGGGGCAGTGAGACTTCATTGTAGTGCAGATTTCCTTTGCAAGCTTGCTTGGTTGGCCAAAAAGTGCGTATGCGTTTTTTCCTGAATATGTTCAGGAAAAAACGCATACGCACTTTTTGGCCAAGTGCATCATTGTGGACGTTCTGCCTCTTTTCCTATGCTTTACATGCAATTCCAGTCTACCTCCTGAAATCGGTTTCCTGCAATTCTGCCCCGCTTTCAAGTCCTCTTGGCAGCCTTACTTCAATATATTTTTGGAAGATAGCTGTCATTTATAACTCTGCAGGTTTGTGAATTACAGTGCCCCTGAGCTCCTTTCTTCAACTCGCTTTCTTGTGAGCTGGCCGCAACACCGCAGGATTGCTTCAGACCCTAGTGTGGTTCCGGCATGGCATGCTGAGCCTTTGGTTAATTCCTCTTCCTGGTGGGAAATGAGAGTTAAATTTGCCTGTCCAGAAACCTCCACCTGGTCTCTCATTGGTTCTCCCTATTCCTGTTCATTTTCCACAGAAATTGCAAACTGGCCAAACAGGAGGTTAAAGGCACTGACTCTCCAAGTGGGGAGAGTGTTAGTAAAGCGTCTGGAATGTTGCACCCGAGTACCAGGGGACGAAAACTGAGACACATTTGAACACGTTTCCCGATCACACGGTGGATCATACTCTGGGTTCCACATGCATGTTTTAGCTGAAGGAAGAATCCCTTAAACCTGGAGAGTTGAGACCCATGGAATGGGTACCATGCAATATGACTTCAAAGGGTCTGCATTTGCTCACCGAACCTCACCAGTCCTATCACTGCTGCGTTTATGCCGCTGTACACACGCTTGATTCTCTTTCAGAGACATATAAATCCATAGGTTTTAAGATTCTTACTAGTCAGGTATATTCTTAGGCGTTTAATATGGGGTGTTGAGTCCACTTCGTTGAGCAAGGAGTAGCTCTTATCTATTACATATTTGGCTTATGGAACGGTATCTGTGCTAATTTCAATCTCTGGTTTTATGCACCACCCCAACTCACCTTTCCACTTAAGCAAGCATAACTTGGGTTTCTACTTTTGAGACCCTGTTCTGTTTTGTAATTCAGTTCCTGTGTAGCCAAGTTTACATTCCGTATATTAGTGATACCTTATGATATTTCTTTTTCTGTGTGACTTATTTCACTTAGAATCATCGTACCTGAATCCACTCATTATGCTGCTACGGGCCTGATGACATAGATTTCATTGCTGAGTGATATTGCATTGTCCGTAAGTTCCACAACTTCTTTATCCATTTTTCGCTTTCTGTGATATTGAACTTGTAAGGTAAATGAGGTTCTTGTAAACAGAGCCATCCCAAACTTTGGGGTGGCTGTGTCTTTTTGATTTTAATTTCCCTAAGCTATAGGACCATATGTGGAAGTGCCCTAGGCTCTGTTGCTTTGTTTTTTAGACGTTTCAGGAAACACCATATACTTCTCCAGAGTGGGTGTTGGCAATTTAAATCCCGCCCATCAGCATAACAAGGCTCCCAGTTCTCCATGGCCTGTCCTGCCTTTCTGGATTTTACACTTTTTTCAGATGGCCCTTTTGACCGGGGGGCAGTGAGACTTCATTGTAGTGCAGATTTCCTTTGCAAGCTTGCTTGGTTGGCCAAAAAGGGCGTATGCGTTTTTTCCTGAATATATTCAGGAAAAAACGCATACGCCCTTTTTGGCCAAGTGCATCATTGTGGACATTCTGCCTCTTTTCCTATGCTTTACATGCAATTCCAGTCTACCTCCTGAAATCGGTTTCCTGCAATCCTGCCCCGCTTTCAACTCCTCTTGGCAGCCTTCCTTCAATATATTTTAGGACGATAGCTGTCATTTATAACTCTGCAGGTTTGTGAATTACAGTGCCCCTTAGCTCCTTTCTTCAACTCGCTTTCTTGTGAGCTGGCCGCAACACCACAGGATTGCTTCAGGCCCTAGTTTGGTTCCGGCATGGCATGTTGAGCCTTTGGTTAATTCCTCTTCCTGGTGGGAAATGAGAGTTAAATTTGCCCGTCCAGACACCTCCACCTAGTCTCTCCTTGGTTCTCCCTATTCCTGTTCATTTTCCACAGAAATTGCAAACTGGGCCAAACAGGAGTTTAAAGGCACTGACTCTCCAAGTGGGGAGAGTGTTAGTAAAGCGTCTGGAATGTTGCACCCGAGTACCAGGGGACGAAAACTGAGACACATTTGAACACGTTTCCCGATGACACCGTGGATCATACTCTGGGTTCCACATGCATGTTTTAGCTGAAGGAAGAATACGTTAAACCTGGAGAGTTGAGACCCATGGAATGGGTACCATGCAATATGACTTCAAAGAGTTTGCATTTGCTCACCGAACCTCACCAATCCTATCACTGCTGCGTTTATACCGCTGTACACACACTTGATTCTCTTTCGGAGACATATAAATCCATAGGTTTTAAGATTCTTACTAGTCAGGTATATTCTTAGGCGTTTAATATGGTGTGTTGAGTCCACTTCGTTGAGCAAGTAATAGCTCTTGTCTATTACATATTTGGCTTATGGAACAGTATCTGTGCAAATTTCAATCTCTGGTTTCATGCAGCACCCCAACTCACCATTCCCCTTAAGGAAGCATAAGTTGGTTTTCTGCATTTGAGACCCTATTCTGTTTTGTAATTCAGTTCCTTTGTAGCCAAGTTTAAATTCCGTGTGTTAGTGATATCTTATGATGTTTCTTTTTCTGTGTGACTTATTTCACTTAGAATCATCATACCTGAATCCACTCATTATGCTGCTACGGGCCTGATGACATAGATTTCATTGCTGAGTGATACTGCATTGTACGTAAGTACCACAACTTCTTTATCCATTTTTCGCTTTCTGTGATATTCAACTTGTACCGTAAACGAGGTTCTTGTAAACAGAGCCGGCCCAAACTTTGGGGTGGCTGTGTCTTTTTGATTTTAATTTCCCTAAGCTATAGGACCATAAGTGGAAGTGTCCTAGGCTCTGTTGCTTTGTTTTTTGGATGTTTCAGGAAACAACATACACTTCTCCAGAGTGGGTGTTGGCAATTTACATCCCACCCATCAGCATAACAAGGCTCCCAGTTCTCCATGGCCTGTCCTGCCTTTCTGGATTTTACACTTTTTTCAGATAGCCCTTTTGACCGGGGGGCAGTGAGACTTCATTGTAGTGCAGATTTCCTTTGCAAGCTTGCTTGGTTGGCCAAAAAGGGCGTATGCGTTTTTTCCTGAATATGTTCAGGAAAAAACGCATACGCCCTTTTTGGCCAAGTGCATCATTGTGGACCTTCTGCCTCTTTTCCTATGGTTTACATGCAATTCCAGTCTACCTCCTGAAATCGGTTTCCTGCAATTCTGCCCCACTTTCAAGTCCTCTTGGCAGCCTTCCTTCAATATATTTTTGGACGATAGCTGTCATTTATAACTCTGCCGGTTTGTGAATTACAGTGCCCCTGAGTTCCTTCCTTCAACTCGCTTTCTTGTGAGCTGGCTGCAACACCGCAGGATTGTTTCAGGCCCTAGTGTGCTTCTGGCATGCCACGCTGAGCCTTTGGTTAATTCTTCTTCCTGGTGGGAAATGAGAGTTAAATTTACCCTTCCAGACACCTCCACCTAGTCTCTCATTGGTTCTCCCTATTCCTGTTCATCTTACGCAGAAATTGCAAACTCGGCCAAACAGGAGGTTAAAGGCACTCACTCTCCAAGTGGGGAGAGTGTTAGTAAAGCGTCTGGAATGTTGCACCCGAGTACCAGGGGACGAAAACTGAGACACATTTGAACACGTTTCCCGATCACACGGTGGATCATACTCTGGGTTCCACATGCATGTTTAGCTGAAGGAAGAATCCCTTAAACCTGGAGAGTTGAGACCCATGGAATGGGTACCATGCAATATGATTTCAAAGGGTCTGCATTTGCTCACCTAACCTCACCAATCCTATCACTGCTGCGTTTATGCCGCTGTACACACGATTGATTCTCTTTTGGAGACATATAAATCCATAGGTTTTAAGATTCTTACTAGTCAGGTATATTCTTTGGCCTTTATTATGGGGTGTTGAGTGCACTTCGTTGAGCAAGGAGTAGCTCTTGTCTATTACATATTTGGCTTATGGAACGGTATCTGTGCTAATTTCAATCTCTGGTTTTATGCAGCACCCCAACTCACCTTTCCCCTTAAGCAAGCATAAGTTGGTTTTCTACATTTGAGACCCTGTTCTGTTTTGTAATTCAGTTCCTGTGTAGCCAAGTTTACATTCCGTGTAGTAGTGATATCTTATGATGTTTCTTTTTCTGTGTGATTTATTTCACTTAGAATCATCGTACCTGAATCCACTCATTATGCTGCTACGGGCCTGATGACATAGATTTCATTGCTGAGTGATATTGCATTGTACGTAAGTACCACAACTTCTTTATCCATTTTTCGCTTTCTGTGATATTGAACTTGTACCGTAAACGAGGTTCTTGTAAACAGAGCCGGCCCAAACTTTGGGGTGGCTGTGTCTTTTTGATTTTAATTTCCCTAAGCTATAGGACCATATGTGGAAGTGCCCTAGGCTCTGTTGCTTTGTTTTTTAGATGTTTCAGGAAACACCATACACTTCTCCACAGTGGCTGTTGGCAATTTCCATCCCGCCCATCAGCATAACAAGGCTCCCAGTTCTCCATGGCCTGTCCTGCCTTTCTGGATTTTACACTTTTTTCAGATGTCCCTTTTGACCGGGGGGCAGTGAGACTTCATGGTAGTGCAGATTTCCTTTGCAAGCTTGCTTGGTTGGCCAAAAAGGGCGTATGCGTTTTTTCCTGAATATATTCAGGAGAAAACGCATACGCACTTTTTGGCCAAGTGCATCATTGTGGACGTTCTGCCTCTTTTCCTATGCTTTACATGCAATTCCAGTCTACCTCCTGAAATCGGTTTCCTGCAATTCTGCCCCGCTTTCAAGTCCTCTTGGCAGCCTTACTTCAATATATTTTTGGAAGATAGCTGTCATTTATAACTCTGCAGGTTTGTGAATTACAGTGCCCCTGAGCTCCTTTCTTCAACTCGCTTTCTTGTGAGCTGGCCGCAACACCGCAGGATTGCTTCAGACCCTAGTGTGTTTCCGGCATGGCATGCTGAGCCTTTGGTTAATTCCTCTTCCTGGTGGGAAATGAGAGTTAAATTTGCCTGTCCAGAAACCTCCACCTAGTCTCTCATTGGTTCTCCCTATTCCTGTTCATTTTCCACAGAAATTGCAAACTGGCCAAACAGGAGGTTAAAGGCACTGACTCTCCAAGTGGGGAGAGTGTTAGTAAAGCGTCTGGAATGTTGCACCCGAGTACCAGGGGACGAAAACTGAGACACATTTGAACACGTTTCCCGATGACACCGTGGATCATACGCTGGGTTCCACATGCATGTTTTAGCTGAAGGAAGAATACCTTAAACCTGGAGAGTTGAGACCCATGGAATGGGTACCATGCAATATGACTTCAAAGAGTTTGCATTTGCTCACCGAACCTCACCAATCCTATCACTGCTGCGTTTATACCGCTGTACACACGCTTGATTCTCTTTCGGAGACATATAAATCCATAGGTTTTAAGATTCTTACTAGTCAGGTATATTCTTAGGCGTTTAATATGGTGTGTTGAGTCCACTTCGTTGAGCAAGTAATAGCTCTTGTCTATTACATATTTGGCTTATGGAACGGTATCTGTGCAAATTTCAATCTCTGGTTTCATGCAGCACCCCAACTCACCATTCCCCTTAAGGAAGCATAAGTTGGTTTTCTGCATTTGAGACCCTATTCTGTTTTGTAATTCAGTTCCTTTGTAGCCAAGTTTAAATTCCGTGTGTTAGTGATATCTTATGATGTTTCTTTTTCTGTGTGACTTATTTCACTTAGAATCATCATACCTGAATCCACTCATTATGCTGCTACGGGCCTGATGACATAGATTTCATTGCTGAGTGATACTGCATTGTACGTAAGTACCACAACTTCTTTATCCATTTTTCGCTTTCTGTGATATTCAACTTGTACCGTAAACGAGGTTCTTGTAAACAGAGCCGGCCCAAACTTTGGGGTGGCTGTGTCTTTTTGATTTTAATTTCCCTAAGCTATAGGACCATAAGTGGAAGTGTCCTAGGCTCTGTTGCTTTGTTTTTTGGATGTTTCAGGAAACAACATACACTTCTCCAGAGTGGGTGTTGGCAATTTACATCCCACCCATCAGCATAACAAGGCTCCCAGTTCTCCATGGCCTGTCCTGCCTTTCTGGATTTTACACTTTTTTCAGATGGCCCTTTTGACTGAGGGGCAGTGAGACTTCATTGTAGTGCAGATTTCCTTTGCAAGCTTGCTTGGTTGGCCAAAAAGGGCGTATGCGTTTTTTCCTGAACATATTCAGGAAAAAACGCATACGCCCTTTTTGGCCAAGTGCATCATTGTGGACCTTCTGCCTCTTTTCCTATGGTTTACATGCAATTCCAGTCTACCTCCTGAAATCGGTTTCCTGCAATTCTGCCCCACTTTCAAGTCCTCTTGGCAGCCTTCCTTCAATATATTTTTGGACGATAGCTGTCATTTATAACTCTGCCGGTTTGTGAATTACAGTGCCCCTGAGTTCCTTCCTTCAACTCGCTTTCTTGTGAGCTGGCTGCAACACCGCAGGATTGTTTCAGGCCCTAGTGTGCTTCTGGCATGCCACGCTGAGCCTTTGGTTAATTCTTCTTCCTGGTGGGAAATGAGAGTTAAATTTACCCTTCCAGACACCTCCACCTAGTCTCTCATTGGTTCTCCCTATTCCTGTTCATCTTACGCAGAAATTGCAAACTCGGCCAAACAGGAGGTTAAAGGCACTCACTCTCCAAGTGGGGAGAGTGTTAGTAAAGCGTCTGGAATGTTGCACCCGAGTACCAGGGGACGAAAACTGAGACACATTTGAACACGTTTCCCGATCACACGGTGGATCATACTCTGGGTTCCACATGCATGTTTAGCTGAAGGAAGAATCCCTTAAACCTGGAGAGTTGAGACCCATGGAATGGGTACCATGCAATATGATTTCAAAGGGTCTGCATTTGCTCACCTAACCTGACCAATCCTATCACTGCTGCGTTTATGCCGCTGTACACACGATTGATTCTCTTTTGGAGACATATAAATCCATAGGTTTTAAGATTCTTACTAGTCAGGTATATTCTTTGGCCTTTATTATGGGGTGTTGAGTGCACTTCGTTGAGCAAGGAGTAGCTCTTGTCTATTACATATTTGGCTTATGGAACGGTATCTGTGCTAATTTCAATCTCTGGTTTTATGCAGCACCCCAACTCACCTTTCCCCTTAAGCAAGCATAAGTTGGTTTTCTACATTTGAGACCCTGTTCTGTTTTGTAATTCAGTTCCTGTGTAGCCAAGTTTACATTCCGTGTAGTAGTGATATCTTATGATGTTTCTTTTTCTGTGTGATTTATTTCACTTAGAATCATCGTACCTGAATCCACTCATTATGCTGCTACGGGCCTGATGACATAGATTTCATTGCTGAGTGATATTGCATTGTACGTAAGTACCACAACTTCTTTATCCATTTTTCGCTTTCTGTGATATTGAACTTGTACCGTAAACGAGGTTCTTGTAAACAGAGCCGGCCCAAACTTTGGGGTGGCTGTGTCTTTTTGATTTTAATTTCCCTAAGCTATAGGACCATATGTGGAAGTGCCCTAGGCTCTGTTGCTTTGTTTTTTAGATGTTTCAGGAAACACCATACACTTCTCCACAGTGGCTGTTGGCAATTTACATCCCGCCCATCAGCATAACAAGGCTCCCAGTTTCCATGGCCTGTCCTGCCTTTCTGGATTTTACACTTTTTTCAGATGGCCCTTTTGACCGGGGGGCAGTGAGACTTCATGGTAGTGCAGATTTCCTTTGCAAGCTTGCTTGGTTGGCCAAAAAGGGCGTATGCGTTTTTTCCTGAATATATTCAGGAAAAAACGCATACGCCCTTTTTGGCCAAGTGCATCATTGTGGACGTTCTGCCTCTTTTCCTATGCTTTACATGCAATTCCAGTCTACCTCCTGAAATCGGTTTCCTGCAATTCTGCCCCGCTTTCAAGTCCTCTTGGCAGCCTTACTTCAATGTATTTTTGGAAGATAGCTGTCATTTATAACTCTGCAGGTTTGTGAATTACAGTGCCCCTGAGCTCCTTTCTTCAACTCGCTTTCTTGTGAGCTGGCCGCAACACCGCAGGATTGCTTCAGACCCTAGTTTGGTTCCGGCATGGCATGCTGAGCCTTTGGTTAATTCCTCTTCCTGGTGGGAAATGAGAGTTAAATTTGCCTGTCCAGACACCTCCACCTAGTCTCTCATTGGTTCTCCCTATTCCTGTTCATTTTCCACAGAAATTGCAAACTGGCCAAACAGGAGGTTAAAGGCACTGACTCTCCAAGTGGGGAGAGTGTTAGTAAAGCGTCTGGAATGTTGCACCCGAGTACCAGGGGACGAAAACTGAGACACATTTGAACACGTTTCCCGATGACACCGTGGATCATACTCTGGGTTCCACATGCATGTTTTAGCTGAAGGAAGAATCCCTTAAACCTGGAGAGTTGAGACCCATGGAATGGTTACCATGCAATATGACTTCAAAGGGTCTGCATTTGCTCACCGAACCTCACCAATCCTATCACTGCTGCGTTTATGCCGCTGTACACACGCTTGATTCTCTTTCGGAGACATATAAATCCATAGGTTTTAAGATTCTTACTAGTCAGGTATATTCTTAGGCGTTTAATATGGGGTGTTGAGTCCACTTCGTTGAGCAAGGAGTAGCTCTTGTCTATTACATATTTGGCTTATGGAACGCTATCTGTGCTAATTTCAATCTCTGGTTTTATGCACCACCCCAACTCACCTTTCCACTTAAGCAAGCATAACTTGGGTTTCTACTTTTGAGACCCTGTTTTGTTTTGTAATTCAGTTCCTGTGTAGCCAAGTTTACATTCCATATATTAGTGATACCTTATGATATTTCTTTTTCTGTGTGACTTATTTCACTTAGAATCATCGTACCTGAATCCACTCATTATGCTGCTACGGGCCTGATGACATAGATTTCATTGCTGAGTGATATTGCATTGTACGTAAGTACCACAACTTCTTTATCCATTTTTCACTTTCTGTGATATTCAACTTGTACCGTAAACGAGGTTCTTGTAAACAGAGCCGTCCCAAACTTTGGGGTGGCTGTGTCTTTTTGATTTTAATTTCCCTAAGCTATAGGACCATAAGTGGAAGTGCCCTAGGCTCTGTTGCTTTGTTTTTTCGATGTTTCAGGAAACACCATACACTTCTCCAGAGTTGCTGCTGGCAATTTACATCCCACCCATCAGCATAACAAGGCTCCCAGTTCTCCATGGCCTGTCCTGCCTTTCTGGATTTTACACTTTTTTCAGATGGCCCTTTTGACTGAGGGGCAGTGAGACTTCATTGTAGTGCAGATTTCCTTTGCAAGCTTGCTTGGTTGGCCAAAAAGGGCGTATGCGTTTTTTCCTGAATATATTCAGGAAAAAACGCATACGCCCTTTTTGGCCAAGTGCATCATTGTCGACGTTCTGAGTGTTTTCATATGTTTTCAGTGCAATTCCTGTCTACCTCCTGAAATCGGTTTCCTGCAGTTCTGCCTTGCTCTCAGTGCCTCTTCATAGCCTTACCTCAATATACTTTTGGAAAATAGTTGGCCTTTATAACGCTGCAGGTTTTTGAATTGCAGTGGCCCTTAGCTCCATTTTTCAGCTCTTATTTTTGTGATCTTGCCTCATATCCACAGGATTTCTTCAGGACCTATTCTTCTTCTGGGACGCCTTGCTCTGCCTTTGGTTAATTCTTCCTCCTGATGTGAAATTAGAGTGACATGTGCCCATTGAAACCGCTACAGCTATTTTCTCACTGGTTCCCCCTATTCCCATTCATCCTCCGCACTAACTGCAGACTGTGCGATACCGGAACTTAAAGGCATTGACTCTCCATGTGGAGATGTTGTTAGTAAAGTGGCTGGAATGTTGATCCGGAGCCCCAGGAGAGGAAAATGAGGTGCATTTTAGAAACCTTTCCCGATCATATGGTATACCATCCGCTGGATTTCCCATGCATGGTTTAGCTGTAGGAAGATTCCCTTCAACTTGGAGTGTTGGGACCCTTGGAATAAGTAGCATGAAGTATTGCATTAAACTTTCGGCAGTTGCTCACCAAAGCTCTCCAATCCTTTCAGCCCCAAGTGTCCAGCCTTATGTCTTATCCAGCTGTGGGTTTATATGTGGTCATTCCAGGTTGCATCACAGCCCCTGAGCGAATTTTGTAAGAATTTTTCTCTCTTTCATTGTTTCTGCGTTTTGGTTTTAAAATTTATTTCTATAATGGGGTTTAGCTCATTTTCACTGCTGTGTTTGTGCCGCTCTGCGCACACTTGATTCCCTTATGGAGATATATCAATACATGGGTTTTAAGATTCTTATTACTCAGATATATTTCTCTGTGGTGTATAGGGTGTGTTGAGGCCAGTTCATTGAGCGAGGTGTAGATCTTGTCTGATACCTATTTGGTTTATTGAACGGTATCTGTGCTAATTTCAAACTCTGGTTTTATGCATCACCCCACCTCTCCTTTCCCCTTAAGCTGACATAAGTGTGTTTTCTAAATGTGAGACACTGTTCTGTTTTGTAATTCATTTTTTGTGCAGCCATATTTATCCTCCCTCTATAAGTGATATCTTATGATATGTTTCTTTTTCTGTTTGACTTATTTCAAGTAGTATTATCGGACCTCAATCCACTCTTTATCCTTCTACTAGCCTTATTACATTGATTTCATGGTGAAGAGATATTCCATTGTACATAAGTACCACATTTTCTTTATCCATTGTTCTCTTTCCTGGGATATTTAAGGTGTACTGAAGTTGAGGTTCTTGTAAACAGAGTAGCCCTAAACTGTGGTGTGCTTGTGTCTTGTTGATATTTAGACTTCCCTAGATATACTCCCGTGATTGGAAGTGCCCTATGCTCTGTCGCTCTGTTTTTTAGATGATTTAGGAACCACCATACACTTCTCCAGAGTGGCTCTCGGCAGTTCACACACTGTCCATCAGCGTATAAAGGCTCCCTGTTCTCCATGGCCTGTCCTGCATTTCTGGTTTTTACAATTTTTTCGGATGGCCCTTTTGACCGGTGGGAAATGAGACTTCTTTGTTGTGCACATTTGCATTGCTTGCTTGCTTGGTTGCCCATAAAGTGCGTATGCGTTTTTTCCTGGATATATTCAGGAAAAAACGCATACTCCCTTTTGGGCCAACTGCATCATTGTCGAAATTCTGCCGCTTTTCATGTGCTTTAAAGGCGAGTCCAATCTATCTCTTGAAATCTGTTTCTTGCAATTCTGTCTTGCATTCAGATCCTCTTCTTTGCCTTACCTCAACATATTTTTGGACATTAGTTTTCATTTATAACTCTGCAGGTTTGTGAATTGCAGTGACCCTGAGCTCCATTTTTTAAGTTGCTCTTTTGTGAGCTGGCCTCAAAACCGCAGGATTGCTTCAGGCCCTATTTTGGCTCCGGCGAGGCGGGCTGAGCCTTTTTTTAATTCTTATTCTTAATGGGAAATTAGAGTGACATGTGCCCGTCCAAACCCCTACAACTATTCTCTCATTGTTTCCCCCTGTTCCCGTTCATCCTCCTCACAATTTGCAAAATGTGTGAAACAGAAGTTTAAATGTGCTGATTCTCTAAGTGGGGAGATTCTAAGTAACGTGGCTGGAATGATGAACAGGAGCACCAGGAGAGGATAAATGAGGTGCATTTTAGACACATCTCCCGATCACATGGTGTACAGTCCTCTGGGTTTTCCATGCATGTTTTAGCTGTAGGAAGATTCCTTGAACCTGCAGATTTGGGACCCATTGAATGGGTACCAGGTAGTATTACTTTAAAGGGTGTGCATTTCCTCACCCAACCTCACATTTCTCTTAGCGCGAACAGTTTCCAGCCTTATGTCTCATCCTGCTGTGGGTCTAGATGTGTTCAATCCATGTTGCATCACCGTCCCTGAGGAAAAGTTGTAAGAGGTTTTCTCTGTCTCTCTGTCGTTTATTTTTTTCAATTTATTACTATATTGGTTACAGCTGATTTTCAAAGCTCTGTTTCTTGCTGCTGTACATCCACTTGATTCACGTACAGAGAGACATCAATAAATTCTTTTTCAGATTCTTACCAGTCATAGATATTCTTTTCCGGTGACTTGAGTGTGCTGAGTGCAGTTCTTTTAGCTACCGTGTAGGCCTTGTTGATTATCAGTTTGGTATTTGGAATGGTATCTTTGCTAATCTCAACCTCCTGGATGATGCCTCACCCCTCCCCACCTTTCCCGTTTAGCAGCCTTACGCATGTTTTCTACATATTTGACTATGTTTTTGTTTTGTAATTTATTTCATGTGTAGCCATTTTGGATTCCACCTTTAAGTGATATCTTATGATATGTGTCTTTTTCTTTTTGAATTATGTCACTTAGAATGATCATACGTAACTCCTCCGGAGTTGTTACAACTGGCCATATTTCATTGATTTCCAGGCTGAGTAATATTCCACTCTACATAAGTACCACATCTCTATCCATTTTTTCCCTCCAGAGACATTTAAGTTATATCCTAGTCGAGGATCTTTTAAACAGAGAGGCAGTAAACATTGGGGTGCCTGTGTCCTCTCGATTTTTGTTTTTCCCAAGATATACGCCCATGAGTGCAAGTGCCCTATGCTCTGTAGCTCATTTTTTAGATGCTTTAGTAAACACAATACACTTCTCCAGAATGGCCGTTGGCAATATACATTTCCACTATAAGCCTCACAGGGCTCCCTCTTCTCCTTGCCCTGTCCTGCATTTCTGGCGTTTACACTTTATGAGGATGGCTCTTCTGACTGATGCGAAGTGATATCTTTTGTAGTATTGATTTCCAGTGCCCACCTGTTTGGTTGGCTAAAAAAGTGTATGCCCTTTTCTTGAATATATACAGAAAAAAACGCATACAGCCTTTTTGGCCAACTGCAATGTCGGAAATGTTCAGCCCCTTTTCTTGTGCTTAATGGCGAGTCCTTTCTACCTCCTCAAATCCCTTTCCTGCCATTCTCCGTTGCTTGCCAATCCTTTTCTTTGACTTTCCTCAAGACATTTTTCAGTGATAGATATTTTCAACTCTGCAGTTTCGTGAATTTTACTGCCCCTGAGTTCCATTGTTCAACTTGTGTTTATGGGAACTGGCCACAAAGCAGTGGGATTTCCTCAAGCCCTATACTGTTTCCATGGGCAACCCTAGCCTTTGGTCAATTCATCTTCCTGATTGGAAATTAGAGTGACATGTGCCTGTCTGAACACCTAGGACTTGTCTCTCATTGTTCCTCATCCTTCCGCTTCATCCTCTGGACAAATTCCAAACTGTACGCAACAGGATGTTGACAGTGTTGACATCTCCAAGTGGGGGACTGTTAGTAAAGACGCTGGAGGGGTGAACCCGAGCACCAGGAGATGAGGAGATGAGATGCCTTTTCCAAACTCTTCCCGATCAGACGGTATACCATCCTCTGGATGTGACAGACATGTTTTAGCAGTAGGAAGAGTCCCATTCATGTAAGGAGAACACCAGGGCTTTTTCAAAATCAGTGTCTCCCCGAAACCCAAACTGGGGAGTTTTTTAAGCTACGGCTACACATATGTTCATTAAGGGCCTTGGGAAGTAGGCAGAGTCCAAACTTTAGATGACTGAAGTCTTCAGGGTCAGAAGCACTCACCACCGGCTTCCCTTAGGTTACACTTTAACTGTCATTGATAGATGATGTCAATAAAAATATCTGTTCTTTTTCCGATTATTTCCCCTTATAGGTTATTGCACAATATTGAGTGTAGTTCCCTGTGCTATACAGTAGTTCCTTGTTGATGATCTATTTTATACATAGCAGTGTGTATGTGTTAATTCCAAACTGTTAATTTATCCCTCCTCCCACCTTTCCCCTTTGGTAATAATAAATTATAAGATTTTATACTTCTCAGAAATGGGGGAGCTGAAAGAGAGGTATCATTTTCAATGGAAAAGCATTTAAAACAAGATTGAAGCTTTAACCAAGATTATTAGATGTACATCCTTGGAAAGAAATCACTTCATTTCTCTAATATTGACCTGACAAATAAGACAAACCTTTTCACTGAACTTGCTTATAATAAAGTGATGGAAATATCAAATGGAAGTGTTAGAAACATCTTATTTTACCCGAGCCTTATAAACTGTTCTATGTTAACTACAGTTTGGCTCACACATCTGTTCATTGAAGTTACAATAGTCTCAATTTCTGTTACTGATCCTCCAGAGTGGACCCCAACAAGGGTCCCCCTGCCCAGTGTCATTGGGGCCAACAGATCGAGACTGAGTTTGGTTCCCAAGCAAAGGAAACTTTATATTTTCATCAGAGAATGGAGAGGTGAGAGCATGCACTACCCCGTGGGCTGTGGGCTGGGCTGCTGTGTAGAGATCCTGTCAGAGTCAGTGAGAGGGAGGGGGTGGAGCTCTCAAGGGCCGGGTTGGCTGCAGCTCAGGCTCTATATCTCGGAGTCTGCACTGGGCCCCAGGAGCTGAGGTGTCGACCCAGCCATTCTGCACCAGGAAATCTGGTCTGAAGTGCCGGGTGTGGAACCTCTGCATGCGGGACCCTAGGAGCACGTGAAATTAGACAAAGCACAAAGGATAAAAAAGGTCAGACTTGACTTTATTGCCCACATTCTATTTTTATCTCCCAGGGATTTTTAATGGGCTTTGCTGGGGACAAACCCCTCCTCTGCCTTTTGTCCCGTTCCTCATTCTTGGAGTGCTGAGGGTGCAGACCCTTCTTCTGTAACTGCTGAGTGCTGAGTTGGGAGCCCTCATACCAGGGGACGAGGGTCAGAACTTCTCCCCAGCAGCCTCCAGGTGACGTTGATTGGCCCCAGGACCCCTGCCTCCCTGCTCGTCCGCCTGAGCACCAGCATTGGAAGTGTTATAGATTCTAATGACCTTTAAGGGTCCAGGAAAGAGATGTGCAGAGACGCTGTGGGGGCCGGTTTCACCCCGCCCCACATTTGTTCGGCCACCTTAGGCTGACCGTTTCTGCCAGCCTAGATGCTCTGACCAGTAGTCTGCTCTTTCTTCAATTAGGCCCCTGAATTAACGTAAAAACAGCACCAGGTGTCAGAGCCCTGCCCGCTCAACTCCCAGACAGTCCAGGGTCAGTGGTGATTGAGGACCATGATGGCCACTGAGTCAACAGCCTTTTGAAGTAAACAGGAGTCCAGCCGGTCTTATTGGCCACCATCATCACGGTGTCTGTAGGCTTTTCTATGGTGACAGTGTGATATACGGTTCCCCCGCCAAGATTATTAGCTCCCCTCCGGGTGCAGGAAGTCCTGCAAGCAGTAGTCTACTCCTTCGGGACACACTATTGTTGTTTTATGAGAGAAACTCCAGGTCAAGTGATGTTCACATGAGTCGTCATGGTGCCCTGTTGCCCCCGGTTATCTCTCTGGATGTTGGAGTTGGAGGGCCTCCTCACTCGAGGTCGGTGTGCCCACGGAGCGAACCCTGCAACTTCAGGGCATGGTTGGTGATTAGGATCACCACGTGGGGTCCTTTTCCCTTAGGAGGGAGGTGGCCTTTTGGGCTGCTGATTTCCAGGTTTTTAGATACCGCCAGTATCTTGGCCAGATGTGGCAGTGGGCCAAGCCCCTTGGTGACTGTAGTTTATCCTACCTGGATGGCATTCTTGCGTTGTTCCATTTCAAGTGGTCCCAGTTTTTGCACTAATTCTCCAATGGCGATTCACCTTTCACCGGGAATGGAAAGGTCAAAGGGTTTAGCTCAATTAGGGAGTTCCAGGGCAAGGGTCTGAATTGACTGCTCTTTCCATTCTTGAAAGGCCACTTCTGGATTCTGTTCAAAAGGATCATCATCTTTTCCTTTCAGTGTTTCATATAGAGGCCCAGCTAGTAGACTGTAGTTAGGGATCCAGAAGCAGCAAACCCTGGTCTCCCCAGGAACCCCTAAGCTGTCTTCTAGTTTTAGAAAGGGGTAAGGCTGCAAATGGTTTCTTCCCTTTCCTGGGATGGGCTTCTCTGACCTTGTGTGAGAATGAAGCCCAGGCAGGTCACCGCAGTCTGTGATATTTGAGCTTTTTCTTGGACAACTTCTATCCTTTATTGGCTTGGTAGTTCAGAGGCCTCCTTAGTAGGGCTGGCGATCAGAATGTCGTCTGCATATTGAAGGAGGGTTTCCTTTTCCAGAGGTAGAACTTTTCGGTCGTTAGCTAAGCTTTCCCCAAAGATGGTGTGGGAATTTTTGAACCCTTGGGGCAAGACGGCCCGGAAGTATTGTTTTAGTTGTATGTTGAGTCCTGCCACTCACAAGCCAAAATTTCTTGTGACTCTGGGACTAATGGAATACAAAAGAAGGCATCATTGAAGACTAATACAGAATACCATGTCCTGGTGGTTGGTAGAATGACCAGCAGGGTGTAGGAATCAGGAGTAACTGGAGGTATATCCTCGGTGGCTTCACTGACTGTCCTGACATCCTTTACCAGGTCCCCAGCAGCCCATGGGGCTCTCGTGGTCAGGCCAATCCCAGGATATGAAGCTCTCCTGGGCAGGTACCCCACCCCCAACCCAGCCCACGGGGCTCTCATGGTCAGGCCCCTCCCAGGATACAGAGCTACCCTTGCAGGTACTGTGGCAGGGCTGGGCACACAGGAACCGTGCACATAGCCCTCATTGAAGAGCACCCCCAGCTCACCTGTCGCTCAGAGCTGACACAGAGCACCTCAGAGCAGAACTTGAACTAACAAACAGCAGCTCCGACAGGTCTGTGACCCTGGGCATCACTCTGTGTGGCCTCCCTCCACCTGGTCTTCCAGAGACTTCCACTGCACCCAGGGCACCAGGCCTCTGTCTCCAACCACCACCCACCCCTCCTCTCCCTGACTCCTGGGTTCGTCTCATTAGGAGAGGGTTTTCTTGAAGTTGTCTCCCACTCATGGGCCAGATAAAATGATTAGAAAACAAGCCAAAGCTGCAGCCCCTTGTCTATCCTGACTCTCAGGAGCCCACACCTGTTCCTTGGACCTGGCCCGTTCAGCAAGTTCCATTTTCTGCAACTGTGAGCCCCTGAGGGGTGATGATTGGCTACCTGGGCAGCCTTACCATGCCGGCCAGCCCTCCCCAGGTGTGCCTGGGTTGAGATCAATATAAATACCACTCCAGGCAGCAAAAGCCCCTGCAGCTGTGCCTGACGCCATTTTCTCTGCCCTGTCAGCAGTCTCGGGGCTGGGCTGGTGGGAGGGAGTGAGAGGCCACGGCTTTGTGGGTGGCCCAGTGTGAGTGGGGCTCTGCTGGACTTTCTGCAGCAGTTGCCAGGCTGCCACCTGCTAAAGAAGAGGATGTGTCACCCATACCTGCTGCTGGAATTTCTCCCTGGGCAGAGGTGAGGAAGGAAAAAAGCAGTGGGGGCAGGGACAGGACGGGTATCTCAGGCAGGGAAATGGAAATCTTCCAGAAGAGCACCCAGGGCCAGGACCATCCTGGCTGGCCTGCAGGCACCAAGTCAGCTGGCATGCTGTCACTCGTGTGGCTCCATGGCCCTTCCTCTAGGCTTTCAAGTCCTTGTATATATTCAGGTGTTTTACCTGGGAAGGGTGGGAACAGTTCAGCAGCAACTGGCCTGGGGCTCAGCTCACGTTTACTCACAGATGCCTCGGCACGGTGCCCCAGCTTTGCAATGAGGACGCTTGTTGTGTGGGGGCTGCTGGCTGAATGGGAGACGATTCCCCACCACTGACCAACTTCAGAATTGTTTACAACTGGAGCAAGTGCCCTGATACGGTTTTCCTCTGAGTAACTGGTGGGTTCTGTTTTTTTTTTCTCTTTTTCGTTTTTGGTTCAAGGTAGATTTTATTCCTCTTTTTTGTATTTACAGATATAAGCATGGAAATAATTTATTCATATAAATACATGTATGTGAAGGGAATAATTGTTTTTTCTGTTTTATTTTTTAAATTTTATTTCTTTTTAATTTTGAATTTTATTTTATATTTTTATACAGCAGGTTCTCATTGGTTATCTATTTTATACATATAAATGTTTACATGCCAATCCCAATCTCTCAACTCCTCCCACCACCACCCCTCCAAGAGCTTTCCCCCCTTGTTGTCCATACGATTGTTGTCTACATCTGTTGCTCTATTTATGCCTTGCAAAACGGTTAATCTGTACAGTTTTTCTAGGTTCCACATATATGCATGAATATACAAGATTTGTTTTTCTCTTTCTGACTTACTTCACTCTGTATGACAGTCTCTAGATCCATCGACGTCTCTACAAATGACCCAATTTCATTCCTTTCATGGCTTAGTAATATTCCATTTTATATATGTACCACAGCTTTATGCATTCGTCTGTCTGTGGGCATTTAGGTTGCTTCCATTACCTCGATATTGTAAATAGTGATGCAATGAACATTGCGGTGAATGTCTCTTTTTGATTTATGGTTTTGTCTGAGTATATGTCCAGTCCTGGGATTGCTGTATCATATGGTAATTCTATTATTAGTTTCTTAAGAAACTCCATATTGTTCTCCATAGTGACTGTATCAATTTATATTCCCAACAATAGTGGAAGAGGCTTCCTTTTCTCCACACCCTTTCCAGCATTTGTTGTTTGTAGATTTTCAGATGATGCCCATTCTAACAGGTGTGAGGTGATACCTCATTGTTGAGTCCATTTCGTTGAGCAAGGGGTAGGTCTTGTCTATTACATATTTGGCTTATGGAACGGTATCTGTGCTAATTTCAAACTCTGGTTTTATGCAGCACCCCAACTCACCTTTCCCCTTAAGCAAGCATAAGTTGGTTTTCTAAACTTGAGACCCTGTTCTGTTTTGTAATTCAGTTCATGTGTAGCCAAGTTTACATTCCGTGCATTAGTGATACCTTATGATGTTTCTTTTTCTGTGTGACTTATTTCACTTAGAATCATCATGCCTCAATCCACTCATTATGCTGGTACAGGCCTGGTGACACAGATTTCATTGCTGAGTGGTATTGTGTTGTACATAAGTACCGCAACTTCTTTATCAATTATTTGTTCTCTGGGATATTTAACTTGTACTGTAGAAGAGGCTCCTGTAAACAGAGCCGTTGTAAATTTTGGGGTGGCTGTGTCTTTTTGATTTTAATTTCCCTAAGCTATAGGACCATAAGTGGAAATGCCCTAGACTCTGTTGCTTTGTTTTTCAGATGTATCAGGAAACACCATACACTTCTCCAGAGTGGCTGTTGGCAATGTACATCCCGCCCATCAGCATAACAAGGCTCCTTTTTCCCCATGGCCTGTCTTGCCTTTCTGGATTTTACACTTTTCTCAGATGGCCCTTTAGACCGGGGGGAAGTGACACTTCATAGTAGTTCGGATTTCCATTGCAAGCTTGCTTGGTTTGCCAAAAAGGGCGTATGTGTTTGTTCCTGAATATATTCAGGAACAAACTCATACGCCCTTTGTTGCCAAGTGCATCATTGTCGATGTTCTGCCTCTTTTCCTATGCTTTAAATGCAATTCCAGTCTACCTCCTGAAATCGGTTTCCTGCAATTCTGCCCCGCTTTCAAGTCCTCTTCGCAGCCTTACTTCAATATATTTTTGGACGTTATCTGTCATTTATAACTCTGCAGGTTTGTGAATTACAGGGCCCCTGAGCTCCTTTCTTCAACTCGCTTTCTTGTGAGCTGGCCGCAAACCCGCAAGACTGCTTCAGGCCCTAATCTGCTTCTGGCAGGGCACGCTGAGCCTTTGGTTAATTCCTCTTCCTGGTGGGAAATGAGTGTTAAATATGCCCGTCCAGACACCTACCTCACTCTCAACCCCTTGGTGATGTGGGTCCTCTGGTTTGTGGCCACTTTTGCTGGGTTCCTCACCTTTCGATGATGTGGCCCCACTAGTGTGAGGACACTCCTGCTTGGTTCTCATCCACGTGGTTATGTGGACCCCCTGGTGAGAGTCTGTTCCTGGCTTTGTTCCTCACCCACCTGTGAGGGAGACCCTCTGCTGATAGGTCACCCCTGCATGGCTGGCACACATTGCCTTGGTGAAGTCAGCCGTGTGGTGGCAGTTGGAGCGTGCTGGGAATCTCTTCCCCCCGGTGATGAGGGCCCTCTTGCGTCAGGCCCTAACTGCTGGGCTCACCAACTTTTCTTAGTGAGCCCAGTGATGCTTTGGCACTCCTCTTAGGATCCCATCTCCATGGGGATGTGGGCCTTCTGCTCTGAGGTCCCAACGGCTGGGTTGTTCACATTTTCATGATGTGGGCTCTCTGGTGTTAGTTCACAGAAGCCTGGATCCCATAGCCTCTGTGCTCTTGGCTGCCTGCTGGGAGGTTCCAACTGCTGGATTCCTCACTTTTTTAATTTTTTGGGCCCTCTGTTGTGAGGATCCTCCTGCCTGCCTCACTCCCAGCCCCTTCGTGATGTGTGTCATCTGGTTTGAGGCCACATGTGCTGGGTTCCTCACCTTTTGATGATGTGGGACCAATGGTCTTAGGAGACTCCTGCCTGGTTCACATCCCCTTGGTGATGTGGGTCCTCTGTTGAGAGTCTGATCCTGGCTGGGTTCCTCACCCATCTGTGAGGTAGGCCGTCTGATGTGAGGTCACTCTTGCCTGGCTTGCTCACCTCGCCTTGTGGACATGAGCCCTCTGGTGGCACTTGGAGCCTGCTGGGAGCCTCCTCTCCTCGGTGATGAGGGCCCTCTGGCATCAGGCCCTAACTGCTGGGCTCCCCAACTTTTCTTAGTGAGCCCAGTGTTGCTCAAGCACTCCTCTTAGGTTCCCATCCCCATTGGGAAGTGGGCCTTCTGCTCTGAGGTTCCAACGGCTGGGTTGATCACAATTTCATGATGTGGGCTCTCTGGTGTTAGTTCACTGTGGCCTGGATCCCATAGCCTCTGTGGTCTTGGCTGCCTGCTGGGAGGTTCCAACTGCTCGATTCCTCAACTTTTGTATTCTATGGGTCCTGTGTTGTGATGCTCCTCCTGCCTGCCTCACTCGCAACCCCTTCGTGATGTGGGTCTTCCGGTTTGAGGCCACATGTGCTGGGTTAGGCAACTTTCAATGATGTGGCCCCACTGGTGTGAGGACACTCCTGCCTGGTTCCCATCCCCTTGGTGATGTGGGCCTTCTGGTGACAGTCTTATCCTGGCTGGGTTCCTCACTCTTCTGTGAGGTAGGCCCTCTGCTGTGAGGTCAATCCTGCCTGGCTGGTGCATGCCACCTTGTAGACGTGGGCCCTCTGTTGGCAGTTGGAACCTGCTGGGAGTCTCCTCCCCTCAGTTATGAGGGCCCCCTGGCATCAGGCCCTAACTGCTGGGCTCCTAACATTTTCTGATATGTGCTAAGTGGTGCAAAGCCACTCCTGCCAGGTTCCCATCCCAATGGGGATGTGGGCCTTCTGTTCTGAGGTCCCAACAGCTGGGCTGCTCACAGGTTCATGATGTGGGCCCTCTGCTGTGAGTTCACTGCGGCCTGGATCCCATAGCCTCGGTGCTCTGGGCCACTTGCTGGGAGGTTCCAACTGCTGGATTCCTCAACTTTTATATTCTATGGACCCTGTGTTGTGAGGCCAGTCCTGCCAGCCTCATTCCGAACCCCTTGGTGATGTGGTTCCTCTGGTTTGAGGACACATGTGCTGGGATCCTCACCTTTCGATGATGTTGTCTCACTGGTGTGGGGACACTCCTGCCTGGTTCCCATCCCCTTGGTGATGTGGGCCCTCTGGTGAGAGTCTGATCCTGGCTGTGTTCCTCACTCTTCTGTGAGGTGGGCCCTCTGCTGTGAGGTCACTCCTGCCAGGCTGGCACACATCACCTTGGTGATGTTGGCCCTCTGGTGGCAGCTGGAGCCTGCTGGGAGCCTCCTCCTCTCGGTGATGAGTGCCCTCTAGCGTCAGGCCCTAACTTCTGAGCACCCCACGTTTTCTGATGTGAGCCCAGTGATGCCAGGACACTCCTGTCATGTTCCCATCACCATGGGGATATGGGCCTTCTGCTCTGAGGTCCCAATGTCTGGGTTGCTCACAGTTTCATGATGTGGGCTGTCTGGTGTTAGTTCACTCTGGCCTGGTTCCTCTAGCCTCTGTGCTCTGGGCCGCCTGCTGGGAGGTTCCAACTGCTGGATTCCTCACCTTTCTTATTTTTGGGCCCTCTGTTATGAGGCTCCTCCTGCCTGCCTCAATCCCAGCCCCTTGGTGATGGGTGTCCTATGGTTTGAAGCCACATGTTCTGGGTTCCTCACCTTTAGATGATGTGGCCCTACTCATGTGAGGACACTCCTGCCTGGTTCCAATCCATTTGGTGATGTGGGCCCTCTGGTGCGAGTCTGATCCTGACTGGGTTCGTCACACTTCTCTGAGGTGGGCCCTCTGCTGTGAGGTCATTCGTGCCTGGTTGGCACACATCGCCTTGGCGACGTCAGCCCTCTGGTGGCAGTTGGAGCCTGCTGGGAGCCTCCTTCCCTTGGTGATGAGGGTCCTCTGGCGTCAGGCCCTAACTGCTGGTCGCTCAAAATTTTCTGATACGTTCTCAGTGGTGCGAGGACACTCCTACCAGAATTCCATCCCCATGGGGATGTGGGCCTCCTGCTCTGAGGTCCCAATGGCTGGGTTGCTCAGTTTCATGACATGGGCCCTCTTCTGTGAGTTCACTGTGGCCTGGATCCCATAGCCTCGGTGCTCTGGGCCGCCTGCTGGGAGGTTCCAACTGCTGGATTCCTCACTTTTTTATTCTATGTGCCCAGTGTTGTGAGGCTACTCCTGCCTGCCTCACTCCGAGGTCCTTGGTGATGTGGGTCCTCTGGTTTGAGGACACATGTGCTGAGTACCTCAGCTTTCGATGATGTGGCCCCACTGATGTGAAGACACTCCTGCCTGGTTCCCATCCCCTTGGTGATGTGGGCCCTCTGGTGAGAGTCTGATGTTGGCTGGGTTTCTCACCCTTCTGTGAGGTGGGACCTCTGCTGTGAGGTAACTCCTGCCTGGCATGCTCACGTTGCCTTGGCAATGTGAGCCCTCAGGTGGCAGTTGGAGCCTGCTGGGAATCTCCTCCCCTCAGTTATGAGAGCTCTGGATAAAACACATATGCCCTTTTTTGCCAAGTGCATTATTTTCCAAGTTCTGTCTCTTTTCCTATGCTTTAAGAGCTACTCCCGTGTACGTTCTGAAATCAGTTTCCAGCAATTCTGCCCCGCATTCAAGTCCTCTTCGCAGCCTTACTTCAGTATAATTTTGGATGATAGCTGTCATTTATAACTCCGCAGGTTTCTGAATTACAGTGCCCCTGAGCTCCTTTCTTCAACTCGCTTTCTTGTGAGCTGGCCGCAACACCGCAGGATCTCCTCAGGCCCTAATCTAGTTCCAGCATGGCACGCGGAGCCTTTGGTTCATTTGTCTTCCTGGTGAAAATGAGAGTTAAATTTGCCCGTCCAGACACCTACAGATAGTCTCCCATTGTTTCTCCTTATTCCTGTTCATCTTCCGAATAAATTGCAAACTGGGCCAAACAGGAGGTTAAAGGCACTGACTCTCCAAGTGGGGAGAGTGTTAGTAAAGCGTCTGGAATGTTGCACCCGAGTACCAGGGGACGAAAACTGAGACACATTTGAACACGTTTCCCGATCACACGGTGGATCATACTCTGGGTTCCACATGCATGTTTTAGCTGAAGGAAGAATCCCTTAAACCTGGAGAGTTGAGACCCATGGAATGGGTACCATGCAATATGACTTCAAAGGGTCTGCATTTGCTCACCGAACCTCACCAATCCTATCACTGCTGCGTTTATGCCACTGTACACACGCTTGATTCTCTTTCGGAGACATATAAATCCATAGGTTTTAAGATTCTTACTAGTCAGGTATATTCTTAGGCGTTTAATATGGGGTGTTGAGTCCACTTCGTTGAGCAAGGAGTAGCTCTTGTCTATTACATATTTGGCTTACGGAATGGTATCTGTGCTAATTTCAATCTCTGGTTTTATGCAGCACCCCAACTCACCTTTCCCCTTAAGCAAGCATAAGTTGGTTTTCTACATTTGACACCCTGTTCTGTTTTGTAATTCAGTTCCTGTGTAGCCAAGTTTACATTCCGTGTATTAGTGATACCTTATGATGTTTCTTTTTCTGTGTGACTTATTTCACTTAGAATCATCGTACCTGAATCCACTCATTATGCTGCTACGGGCCTGATGACATAGATTTCATTGCTGAGTGATATTGCATTGTACGTAAGTACCCCAACTTCTTTATCCATTTTTCGCTTTCTGTGATATTGAACTTGTACAGTAAACGAGGTTCTTGTAAACAGAGCCGGCCCAAACTTTGGGGTGGCTGTGTCTTTTTGATTTTAATTTCCCTAAGCTATAGGACCATAAGTGGAAGTGCCCTAGGCTCTGTTGCTTTGTTTTTTCGATGTTTCAGGAAACACCATACACTTCTCCAGAGTGGCTGCTGGCAATTTACATCCCACCCATCAGCATAACAAGGCTCCCAGTTCTCCATGGCCTGTCCTGCCTTTCTGGATTTTACACTTTTTTCGGATGGCCCTTTTGACCGGGGGGCAGTGAGACTTCATTGTAGTGCAGATTTCCTTTGCAAGCTTGCTTGGTTGGCCAAAAAGGGCGTATGCGTTTTTTCCTGAATATATTCAGGAAAAAACGCATACGCCCTTTTTGGCCAAGTGCATCATTGTCGACGTTCTGAGTGTTTTCATATGTTTTCAGTGCAATTCCTGTCTACCTCCTGAAATCGGTTTCCTGCAGTTCTGCCTTGCTCTCAGTGCCTCTTCATAGCCTTACCTCAATATACTTTTGGAAAATAGTTGGCCTTTATAACGCTGCAGGTTTTTGAATTGCAGTGGCCCTTAGCTCCATTTTTCAGCTCTTATTTTTGTGATCTTGCCTCATATCCACAGGATTTCTTCAGGACCTATTCTTCTTCTGGGACGCCTTGCTCTGCCTTTGGTTAATTCTTCCTCCTGATGTGAAATTAGAGTGACATGTGCCCATTGAAACCGCTACAGCTATTTTCTCACTGGTTCCCCCTATTCCCATTCATCCTCCGCACTAACTGCAGACTGTGCGATACCGGAACTTAAAGGCATTGACTCTCCATGTGGAGATGTTGTTAGTAAAGTGGCTGGAATGTTGATCCGGAGCCCCAGGAGAGGAAAATGAGGTGCATTTTAGAAACCTTTCCCGATCATATGGTATACCATCCGCTGGATTTCCCATGCATGGTTTAGCTGTAGGAAGATTCCCTTCAACTTGGAGTGTTGGGACCCTTGGAATAAGTAGCATGAAGTATTGCATTAAACTTTCGGCAGTTGCTCACCAAAGCTCTCCAATCCTTTCAGCCCCAAGTGTCCAGCCTTATGTCTTATCCAGCTGTGGGTTTATATGTGGTCATTCCAGGTTGCATCACAGCCCCTGAGCGAATTTTGTAAGAATTTTTCTCTCTTTCATTGTTTCTGCGTTTTGGTTTTAAAATTTATTTCTATAATGGGGTTTAGCTCATTTTCACTGCTGTGTTTGTGCCGCTCTGCGCACACTTGATTCCCTTATGGAGATATATCAATACATGGGTTTTAAGATTCTTATTACTCAGATATATTTCTCTGTGGTGTATAGGGTGTGTTGAGGCCAGTTCATTGAGCGAGGTGTAGATCTTGTCTGATACCTATTTGGTTTATTGAACGGTATCTGTGCTAATTTCAAACTCTGGTTTTATGCATCACCCCACCTCTCCTTTCCCCTTAAGCTGACATAAGTGTGTTTTCTAAATGTGAGACACTGTTCTGTTTTGTAATTAATTTTTTGTGCAGCCATATTTATCCTCCCTCTATAAGTGATATCTTATGATATGTTTCTTTTTCTGTTTGACTTATTTCAAGTAGTATTATCGGACCTCAATCCACTCTTTATCCTTCTACTAGCCTTATTACATTGATTTCATGGTGAAGAGATATTCCATTGTACATAAGTACCACATTTTCTTTATCCATTGTTCTCTTTCCTGGGATATTTAAGGTGTACTGAAGTTGAGGTTCTTGTAAACAGAGTAGCCCTAAACTGTGGTGTGCTTGTGTCTTGTTGATTTTTAGACTTCCCTAGATATACTCCCGTGATTGGAAGTGCCCTATGCTCTGTCGCTCTGTTTTTTAGATGATTTAGGAACCACCATACACTTCTCCAGAGTGGCTCTCGGCAGTTCACACACTGTCCATCAGCGTATAAAGGCTCCCTGTTCTCCATGGCCTGTCCTGCATTTCTGGTTTTTACAATTTTTTCGGATGGCCCTTTTGACCGGTGGGAAATGAGACTTCTTTGTTGTGCACATTTGCATTGCTTGCTTGCTTGCTTGCCCATAAAGTGCGTATGCGTTTTTTCCTGGATATATTCAGGAAAAAACGCATACTCCCTTTTGGGCCAACTGCATCATTGTCGAAATTCTGCCGCTTTTCATGTGCTTTAAAGGCGAGTCCAATCTATCTCTTGAAATCTGTTTCTTGCAATTCTGTCTTGCATTCAGATCCTCTTCTTTGCCTTACCTCAACATATTTTTGGACGTTAGTTTTCATTTATAACTCTGCAGGTTTGTGAATTGCAGTGACCCTGAGCTCCATTTTTTAAGTTGCTCTTTTGTGAGCTGGCCTCAAAACCGCAGGATTGCTTCAGGCCCTATTTTGGCTCCGGCGAGGCGGGCTGAGCCTTTTTTTAATTCTTATTCTTAATGGGAAATTAGAGTGACATGTGCCCGTCCAAACCCCTACAACTATTCTCTCATTGTTTCCCCCTGTTCCCGTTCATCCTCCTCACAATTTGCAAAATGTGTGAAACAGAAGTTTAAATGTGCTGATTCTCTAAGTGGGGAGATTCTAAGTAACGTGGCTGGAATGATGAACAGGAGCACCAGGAGAGGATAAATGAGGTGCATTTTAGACACATCTCCCGATCACATGGTGTACAGTCCTCTGGGTTTTCCATGCATGTTTTAGCTGTAGGAAGATTCCTTGAACCTGCAGATTTGGGACCCATTGAATGGGTACCAGGTAGTATTACTTTAAAGGGTGTGCATTTCCTCACCCAACCTCACATTTCTCTTAGCGCGAACAGTTTCCAGCCTTATGTCTCATCCTGCTGTGGGTCTAGATGTGTTCAATCCATGTTGCATCACCGTCCCTGAGGAAAAGTTGTAAGAGGTTTTCTCTGTCTCTCTGTCGTTTATTTTTTTCAATTTATTACTATATTGGTTACAGCTGATTTTCAAAGCTCTGTTTCTTGCTGCTGTACATCCACTTGATTCACGTACAGAGAGACATCAATAAATTCTTTTTCAGATTCTTACCAGTCATAGATATTCTTTTCCGGTGACTTGAGTGTGCTGAGTGCAGTTCTTTTAGCTACCGTGTAGGCCTTGTTGATTATCAGTTTGGTATTTGGAATGGTATCTTTGCTAATCTCAACCTCCTGGATGATGCCTCACCCCTCCCCACCTTTCCCGTTTAGCAGCCTTACGCGTGTTTTCTACATATTTGACTATGTTTTTGTTTTGTAATTTATTTCATGTGTAGCCATTTTGGATTCCACCTTTAAGTGATATCTTATGATATGTGTCTTTTTCTTTTTGAATTATGTCACTTAGAATGATCATACGTAACTCCTCCGGAGTTGTTACAACTGGCCATATTTCATTGATTTCCAGGCTGAGTAATATTCCACTCTACATAAGTACCACATCTCTATCCATTTTTTCCCTCCAGAGACATTTAAGTTATATCCTAGTCGAGGATCTTTTAAACAGAGAGGCAGTAAACATTGGGGTGCCTGTGTCCTCTCGATTTTTGTTTTTCCCAAGATATACGCCCATGAGTGCAAGTGCCCTATGCTCTGTAGCTCATTTTTTAGATGCTTTAGTAAACACAATACACTTCTCCAGAATGGCCGTTGGCAATATACATTTCCACTATAAGCCTCACAGGGCTCCCTCTTCTCCTTGCCCTGTCCTGCATTTCTGGCGTTTACACTTTATGAGGATGGCTCTTCTGACTGATGCGAAGTGATATCTTTTGTAGTATTGATTTCCAGTGCCCACCTGTTCGGTTGGCTAAAAAAGTGTATGCCCTTTTCTTGAATATATACAGAAAAAAACGCATACAGCCTTTTTGGCCAACTGCAATGTCGGAAATGTTCAGCCCCTTTTCTTGTGCTTAATGGCGAGTCCTTTCTACCTCCTCAAATCCCTTTCCTGCCATTCTCCGTTGCTTGCCAATCCTTTTCTTTGACTTTCCTCAAGACATTTTTCAGTGATAGATATTTTCAACTCTGCAGTTTCGTGAATTTTACTGCCCCTGAGTTCCATTGTTCAACTTGTGTTTATGGGAACTGGCCACAAAGCAGTGGGATTTCCTCAAGCCCTATACTGTTTCCATGGGCAACCCTAGCCTTTGGTCAATTCATCTTCCTGATTGGAAATTAGAGTGACATGTGCCTGTCTGAACACCTAGGACTTGTCTCTCATTGTTCCTCATCCTTCCGCTTCATCCTCTGGACAAATTCCAAACTGTACGCAACAGGATGTTGACAGTGTTGACATCTCCAAGTGGGGAGACTGTTAGTAAAGACGCTGGAGGGGTGAACCCGAGCACCAGGAGATGAGGAGATGAGATGCCTTTTCCAAACTCTTCCCGATCAGACGGTATACCATCCTCTGGATGTGACAGACATGTTTTAGCAGTAGGAAGAGTCCCATTCATGTAAGGAGAACACCAGGGCTTTTTCAAAATCAGTGTCTCCCCGAAACCCAAACTGGGGAGTTTTTTAAGCTACGGCTACACATATGTTCATTAAGGGCCTTGGGAAGTAGGCAGAGTCCAAACTTTAGATGACTGAAGTCTTCAGGGTCAGAAGCACTCACCACCGGCTTCCCTTAGGTTACACTTTAACTGTCATTGATAGATGATGTCAATAAAAATATCTGTTCTTTTTCCGATTATTTCCCCTTATAGGTTATTGCACAATATTGAGTGTAGTTCCCTGTGCTATACAGTAGTTCCTTGTTGATGATCTATTTTATACATAGCAGTGTGTATGTGTTAATTCCAAACTGTTAATTTATCCCTCCTCCCACCTTTCCCCTTTGGTAATAATAAATTATAAGATTTTATACTTCTCAGAAATGGGGGAGCTGAAAGAGATGTATCATTTTCAATGGAAAAGCATTTAAAACAAGATTGAAGCTTTAACCAAGATTATTAGATGTACATCCTTGGAAAGAAATCACTTCATTTCTCTAATATTGACCTGACAAATAAGACAAACCTTTTCACTGAACTTGCTTATAATAAAGTGATGGAAATATCAAATGGAAGTGTTAGAAACATCTTATTTTACCCGAGCCTTATAAACTGTTCTATGTTAACTACAGTTTGGCTCACACATCTGTTCATTGAAGTTACAATAGTCTCAATTTCTGTTACTGATCCTCCAGAGTGGACCCCAACAAGGGTCCCCCTGCCCAGTGTCATTGGGGCCAACAGATCGAGACTGAGTTTGGTTCCCAAGCAAAGGAAACTTTATATTTTCATCAGAGAATGGAGAGGTGAGAGCATGCACTACCCCGTGGGCTGTGGGCTGGGCTGCTGTGTAGAGATCCTGTCAGAGTCAGTGAGAGGGAGGGGGTGGAGCTCTCAAGGGCCGGGTTGGCTGCAGCTCAGGCTCTATATCTCGGAGTCTGCACTGGGCCCCAGGAGCTGAGGTGTCGACCCAGCCATTCTGCACCAGGAAATCTGGTCTGAAGTGCCGGGTGTGGAACCTCTGCATGCGGGACCCTAGGAGCACGTGAAATTAGACAAAGCACAAAGGATAAAAAAGGTCAGACTTGACTTTATTGCCCACATTCTATTTTTATCTCCCAGGGATTTTTAATGGGCTTTGCTGGGGACAAACCCCTCCTCTGCCTTTTGTCCCGTTCCTCATTCTTGGAGTGCTGAGGGTGCAGACCCTTCTTCTGTAACTGCTGAGTGCTGAGTTGGGAGCCCTCATACCAGGGGACGAGGGTCAGAACTTCTCCCCAGCAGCCTCCAGGTGACGTTGATTGGCCCCAGGACCCCTGCCTCCCTGCTCGTCCGCCTGAGCACCAGCATTGGAAGTGTTATAGATTCTAATGACCTTTAAGGGTCCAGGAAAGAGATGTGCAGAGACGCTGTGGGGGCCGGTTTCACCCCGCCCCACATTTGTTCGGCCACCTTAGGCTGACCGTTTCTGCCAGCCTAGATGCTCTGACCAGTAGTCTGCTCTTTCTTCAATTAGGCCCCTGAATTAACGTAAAAACAGCACCAGGTGTCAGAGCCCTGCCCGCTCAACTCCCAGACAGTCCAGGGTCAGTGGTGATCGAGGACCATGATGGCCACTGAGTCAACAGCCTTTTGAAGTAAACAGGAGTCCAGCCGGTCTTATTGGCCACCATCATCACGGTGTCTGTAGGCTTTTCTATGGTGACAGTGTGATATACGGTTCCCCCGCCAAGATTATTAGCTCCCCTCCGGGTGCAGGAAGTCCTGCAAGCAGTAGTCTACTCCTTCGGGACACACTATTGTTGTTTTATGAGAGAAACTCCAGGTCAAGTGATGTTCACATGAGTCGTCATGGTGCCCTGTTGCCCCCGGTTATCTCTCTGGATGTTGGAGTTGGAGGGCCTCCTCACTCGAGGTCGGTGTGCCCACGGAGCGAACCCTGCAACTTCAGGGCATGGTTGGTGATTAGGATCACCACGTGGGGTCCTTTTCCCTTAGGAGGGAGGTGGCCTTTTGGGCTGCTGATTTCCAGGTTTTTAGATACCGCCAGTATCTTGGCCAGATGTGGCAGTGGGCCAAGCCCCTTGGTGACTGTAGTTTATCCTACCTGGATGGCATTCTTGCGTTGTTCCATTTCAAGTGGTCCCAGTTTTTGCACTAATTCTCCAATGGCGATTCACCTTTCACCGGGAATGGAAAGGTCAAAGGGTTTAGCTCAATTAGGGAGTTCCAGGGCAAGGGTCTGAATTGACTGCTCTTTCCATTCTTGAAAGGCCACTTCTGGATTCTGTTCCAAAGGATCATCATCTTTTCCTTTCAGTGTTTCATATAGAGGCCCAGCTAGTAGACTGTAGTTAGGGATCCAGAAGCAGCAAACCCTGGCCTCCCCAGGAACCCCTAAGCTGTCTTCTAGTTTTAGAAAGGGGTAAGGCTGCAAATGGTTTCTTCCCTTTCCTGGGATGGGCTTCTCTGACCTTGTGTGAGAATGAAGCCCAGGCAGGTCACCGCAGTCTGTGATATTTGAGCTTTTTCTTGGACAACTTCTATCCTTTATTGGCTTGGTAGTTCAGAGGCCTCCTTAGTAGGGCTGGCGATCAGAATGTCGTCTGCATATTGAAGGAGGGTTTCCTTTTCCAGAGGTAGAACTTTTCGGTCTTTAGCTAAGCTTTCCCCAAAGATGGTGTGGGAATTTTTGAACCCTTGGGGCAAGACGGCCCGGAAGTATTGTTTTAGTTGTATGTTGAGTCCTGCCACTCACAAGCCAAAATTTCTTGTGACTCTGGGACTAATGGAATACAAAAGAAGGCATCATTGAAGACTAATACAGAATACCATGTCCTGGTGGTTGGTAGAATGACCAGCAGGGTGTAGGAATCAGGAGTAACTGGAGGTATATCCTCGGTGGCTTCACTGACTGTCCTGACATCCTTTACCAGGTCCCCAGCAGCCCATGGGGCTCTCGTGGTCAGGCCAATCCCAGGATATGAAGCTCTCCTGGGCAGGTACCCCACCCCCAACCCAGCCCACGGGGCTCTCATGGTCAGGCCCCTCCCAGGATACAGAGCTACCCTTGCAGGTACTGTGGCAGGGCTGGGCACACAGGAACCGTGCACATAGCCCTCATTGAAGAGCACCCCCAGCTCACCTGTCGCTCAGAGCTGACACAGAGCACCTCAGAGCAGGACTTGAACTAACAAACAGCAGCTCCGACAGGTCTGTGACCCTGGGCATCACTCTGTGTGGCCTCCCTCCACCTGGTCTTCCAGAGACTTCCACTGCACCCAGGGCACCAGGCCTCTGTCTCCAACCACCACCCACCCCTCCTCTCCCTGACTCCTGGGTTCGTCTCATTAGGAGAGGGTTTTCTTGAAGTTGTCTCCCACTCATGGGCCAGATAAAATGATTAGAAAACAAGCCAAAGCTGCAGCCCCTTGTCTATCCTGACTCTCAGGAGCCCACACCTGTTCCTTGGACCTGGCCCGTTCAGCAAGTTCCATTTTCTGCAACTGTGAGCCCCTGAGGGGTGATGATTGGCTACCTGGGCAGCCTTACCATGCCGGCCAGCCCTCCCCAGGTGTGCCTGGGTTGAGATCAATATAAATACCACTCCAGGCAGCAAAAGCCCCTGCAGCTGTGCCTGACGCCATTTTCTCTGCCCTGTCAGCAGTCTCGGGGCTGGGCTGGTGGGAGGGAGTGAGAGGCCACGGCTTTGTGGGTGGCCCAGTGTGAGTGGGGCTCTGCTGGACTTTCTGCAGCAGTTGCCAGGCTGCCACCTGCTAAAGAAGAGGATGTGTCACCCATACCTGCTGCTGGAATTTCTCCCTGGGCAGAGGTGAGGAAGGAAAAAAGCAGTGGGGGCAGGGACAGGACGGGTATCTCAGGCAGGGAAATGGAAATCTTCCAGAAGAGCACCCAGGGCCAGGACCATCCTGGCTGGCCTGCAGGCACCAAGTCAGCTGGCATGCTGTCACTCGTGTGGCTCCATGGCCCTTCCTCTAGGCTTTCAAGTCCTTGTATATATTCAGGTGTTTTACCTGGGAAGGGTGGGAACAGTTCAGCAGCAACTGGCCTGGGGCTCAGCTCACGTTTACTCACAGATGCCTCGGCACGGTGCCCCAGCTTTGCAATGAGGACGCTTGTTGTGTGGGGGCTGCTGGCTGAATGGGAGACGATTCCCCACCACTGACCAACTTCAGAATTGTTTACAACTGGAGCAAGTGCCCTGATACGGTTTTCCTCTGAGTAACTGGTGGGTTCTGTTTTTTTTTTCTCTTTTTCGTTTTTGGTTCAAGGTAGATTTTATTCCTCTTTTTTGTATTTACAGATATAAGCATGGAAATAATTTATTCATATAAATACATGTATGTGAAGGGAATAATTGTTTTTTCTGTTTTATTTTTTAAATTTTATTTCTTTTTAATTTTGAATTTTATTTTATATTTTTATACAGCAGGTTCTCATTGGTTATCTATTTTATACATATAAATGTTTACATGCCAATCCCAATCTCTCAACTCCTCCCACCACCACCCCTCCAAGAGCTTTCCCCCCTTGTTGTCCATACGATTGTTGTCTACATCTGTTGCTCTATTTATGCCTTGCAAAACGGTTAATCTGTACAGTTTTTCTAGGTTCCACATATATGCATGAATATACAAGATTTGTTTTTCTCTTTCTGACTTACTTCACTCTGTATGACAGTCTCTAGATCCATCGACGTCTCTACAAATGACCCAATTTCATTCCTTTCATGGCTTAGTAATATTCCATTTTATATATGTACCACAGCTTTATGCATTCGTCTGTCTGTGGGCATTTAGGTTGCTTCCATTACCTCGATATTGTAAATAGTGATGCAATGAACATTGCGGTGAATGTCTCTTTTTGATTTATGGTTTTGTCTGAGTATATGTCCAGTCCTGGGATTGCTGTATCATATGGTAATTCTATTATTAGTTTCTTAAGAAACTCCATATTGTTCTCCATAGTGACTGTATCAATTTATATTCCCAACAATAGTGGAAGAGGCTTCCTTTTCTCCACACCCTTTCCAGCATTTGTTGTTTGTAGATTTTCAGATGATGCCCATTCTAACAGGTGTGAGGTGATACCTCATTGTTGAGTCCATTTCGTTGAGCAAGGGGTAGGTCTTGTCTATTACATATTTGGCTTATGGAACGGTATCTGTGCTAATTTCAAACTCTGGTTTTATGCAGCACCCCAACTCACCTTTCCCCTTAAGCAAGCATAAGTTGGTTTTCTAAACTTGAGACCCTGTTCTGTTTTGTAATTCAGTTCATGTGTAGCCAAGTTTACATTCCGTGCATTAGTGATACCTTATGATGTTTCTTTTTCTGTGTGACTTATTTCACTTAGAATCATCATGCCTCAATCCACTCATTATGCTGGTACAGGCCTGGTGACACAGATTTCATTGCTGAGTGGTATTGTGTTGTACATAAGTACCGCAACTTCTTTATCAATTATTTGTTCTCTGGGATATTTAACTTGTACTGTAGAAGAGGCTCCTGTAAACAGAGCCGTTGTAAATTTTGGGGTGGCTGTGTCTTTTTGATTTTAATTTCCCTAAGCTATAGGACCATAAGTGGAAATGCCCTAGACTCTGTTGCTTTGTTTTTCAGATGTATCAGGAAACACCATACACTTCTCCAGAGTGGCTGTTGGCAATGTACATCCCGCCCATCAGCATAACAAGGCTCCTTTTTCCCCATGGCCTGTCTTGCCTTTCTGGATTTTACACTTTTCTCAGATGGCCCTTTAGACCGGGGGGAAGTGACACTTCATAGTAGTTCGGATTTCCATTGCAAGCTTGCTTGGTTTGCCAAAAAGGGCGTATGTGTTTGTTCCTGAATATATTCAGGAACAAACTCATACGCCCTTTGTTGCCAAGTGCATCATTGTCGATGTTCTGCCTCTTTTCCTATGCTTTAAATGCAATTCCAGTCTACCTCCTGAAATCGGTTTCCTGCAATTCTGCCCCGCTTTCAAGTCCTCTTCGCAGCCTTACTTCAATATATTTTTGGACGTTATCTGTCATTTATAACTCTGCAGGTTTGTGAATTACAGGGCCCCTGAGCTCCTTTCTTCAACTCGCTTTCTTGTGAGCTGGCCGCAAACCCGCAAGACTGCTTCAGGCCCTAATCTGCTTCTGGCAGGGCACGCTGAGCCTTTGGTTAATTCCTCTTCCTGGTGGGAAATGAGTGTTAAATATGCCCGTCCAGACACCTACCTCACTCTCAACCCCTTGGTGATGTGGGTCCTCTGGTTTGTGGCCACTTTTGCTGGGTTCCTCACCTTTCGATGATGTGGCCCCACTAGTGTGAGGACACTCCTGCTTGGTTCTCATCCACGTGGTTATGTGGACCCCCTGGTGAGAGTCTGTTCCTGGCTTTGTTCCTCACCCACCTGTGAGGGAGACCCTCTGCTGATAGGTCACCCCTGCATGGCTGGCACACATTGCCTTGGTGAAGTCAGCCGTGTGGTGGCAGTTGGAGCGTGCTGGGAATCTCTTCCCCCCGGTGATGAGGGCCCTCTTGCGTCAGGCCCTAACTGCTGGGCTCACCAACTTTTCTTAGTGAGCCCAGTGATGCTTTGGCACTCCTCTTAGGATCCCATCTCCATGGGGATGTGGGCCTTCTGCTCTGAGGTCCCAACGGCTGGGTTGTTCACATTTTCATGATGTGGGCTCTCTGGTGTTAGTTCACAGAAGCCTGGATCCCATAGCCTCTGTGCTCTTGGCTGCCTGCTGGGAGGTTCCAACTGCTGGATTCCTCACTTTTTTAATTTTTTGGGCCCTCTGTTGTGAGGATCCTCCTGCCTGCCTCACTCCCAGCCCCTTCGTGATGTGTGTCATCTGGTTTGAGGCCACATGTGCTGGGTTCCTCACCTTTTGATGATGTGGGACCAATGGTCTTAGGAGACTCCTGCCTGGTTCACATCCCCTTGGTGATGTGGGTCCTCTGTTGAGAGTCTGATCCTGGCTGGGTTCCTCACCCATCTGTGAGGTAGGCCGTCTGATGTGAGGTCACTCTTGCCTGGCTTGCTCACCTCGCCTTGTGGACATGAGCCCTCTGGTGGCACTTGGAGCCTGCTGGGAGCCTCCTCTCCTCGGTGATGAGGGCCCTCTGGCATCAGGCCCTAACTGCTGGGCTCCCCAACTTTTCTTAGTGAGCCCAGTGTTGCTCAAGCACTCCTCTTAGGTTCCCATCCCCATTGGGAAGTGGGCCTTCTGCTCTGAGGTTCCAACGGCTGGGTTGATCACAATTTCATGATGTGGGCTCTCTGGTGTTAGTTCACTGTGGCCTGGATCCCATAGCCTCTGTGGTCTTGGCTGCCTGCTGGGAGGTTCCAACTGCTCGATTCCTCAACTTTTGTATTCTATGGGTCCTGTGTTGTGATGCTCCTCCTGCCTGCCTCACTCGCAACCCCTTCGTGATGTGGGTCTTCTGGTTTGAGGCCACATGTGCTGGGTTAGGCAACTTTCAATGATGTGGCCCCACTGGTGTGAGGACACTCCTGCCTGGTTCCCATCCCCTTGGTGATGTGGGCCTTCTGGTGACAGTCTTATCCTGGCTGGGTTCCTCACTCTTCTGTGAGGTAGGCCCTCTGCTGTGAGGTCAATCCTGCCTGGCTGGTGCATGCCACCTTGTAGACGTGGGCCCTCTGTTGGCAGTTGGAACCTGCTGGGAGTCTCCTCCCCTCAGTTATGAGGGCCCCCTGGCATCAGGCCCTAACTGCTGGGCTCCTAACATTTTCTGATATGTGCTAAGTGGTGCAAAGCCACTCCTGCCAGGTTCCCATCCCAATGGGGATGTGGGCCTTCTGTTCTGAGGTCCCAACAGCTGGGCTGCTCACAGGTTCATGATGTGGGCCCTCTGCTGTGAGTTCACTGCGGCCTGGATCCCATAGCCTCGGTGCTCTGGGCCACTTGCTGGGAGGTTCCAACTGCTGGATTCCTCAACTTTTATATTCTATGGACCCTGTGTTGTGAGGCCAGTCCTGCCAGCCTCATTCCGAACCCCTTGGTGATGTGGTTCCTCTGGTTTGAGGACACATGTGCTGGGATCCTCACCTTTCGATGATGTTGTCTCACTGGTGTGGGGACACTCCTGCCTGGTTCCCATCCCCTTGGTGATGTGGGCCCTCTGGTGAGAGTCTGATCCTGGCTGTGTTCCTCACTCTTCTGTGAGGTGGGCCCTCTGCTGTGAGGTCACTCCTGCCAGGCTGGCACACATCACCTTGGTGATGTTGGCCCTCTGGTGGCAGCTGGAGCCTGCTGGGAGCCTCCTCCTCTCGGTGATGAGTGCCCTCTAGCGTCAGGCCCTAACTTCTGAGCACCCCACGTTTTCTGATGTGAGCCCAGTGATGCCAGGACACTCCTGTCATGTTCCCATCACCATGGGGATATGGGCCTTCTGCTCTGAGGTCCCAATGTCTGGGTTGCTCACAGTTTCATGATGTGGGCTGTCTGGTGTTAGTTCACTCTGGCCTGGTTCCTCTAGCCTCTGTGCTCTGGGCCGCCTGCTGGGAGGTTCCAACTGCTGGATTCCTCACCTTTCTTATTTTTGGGCCCTCTGTTATGAGGCTCCTCCTGCCTGCCTCACTCCCAGCCCCTTGGTGATGGGTGTCCTATGGTTTGAAGCCACATGTTCTGGGTTCCTCACCTTTAGATGATGTGGCCCTACTCATGTGAGGACACTCCTGCCTGGTTCCAATCCATTTGGTGATGTGGGCCCTCTGGTGCGAGTCTGATCCTGACTGGGTTCGTCACACTTCTCTGAGGTGGGCCCTCTGCTGTGAGGTCATTCGTGCCTGGTTGGCACACATCGCCTTGGCGACGTCAGCCCTCTGGTGGCAGTTGGAGCCTGCTGGGAGCCTCCTTCCCTTGGTGATGAGGGTCCTCTGGCGTCAGGCCCTAACTGCTGGTCGCTCAAAATTTTCTGATACGTTCTCAGTGGTGCGAGGACACTCCTACCAGAATTCCATCCCCATGGGGATGTGGGCCTCCTGCTCTGAGGTCCCAATGGCTGGGTTGCTCAGTTTCATGACATGGGCCCTCTTCTGTGAGTTCACTGTGGCCTGGATCCCATAGCCTCGGTGCTCTGGGCCGCCTGCTGGGAGGTTCCAACTGCTGGATTCCTCACTTTTTTATTCTATGTGCCCAGTGTTGTGAGGCTACTCCTGCCTGCCTCACTCCGAGGTCCTTGGTGATGTGGGTCCTCTGGTTTGAGGACACATGTGCTGAGTACCTCAGCTTTCGATGATGTGGCCCCACTGATGTGAAGACACTCCTGCCTGGTTCCCATCCCCTTGGTGATGTGGGCCCTCTGGTGAGAGTCTGATGTTGGCTGGGTTTCTCACCCTTCTGTGAGGTGGGACCTCTGCTGTGAGGTAACTCCTGCCTGGCATGCTCACGTTGCCTTGGCAATGTGAGCCCTCAGGTGGCAGTTGGAGCCTGCTGGGAATCTCCTCCCCTCAGTTATGAGAGCTCTGGATAAAACACATATGCCCTTTTTTGCCAAGTGCATTATTTTCCAAGTTCTGTCTCTTTTCCTATGCTTTAAGAGCTACTCCCGTGTACGTTCTGAAATCAGTTTCCAGCAATTCTGCCCCGCATTCAAGTCCTCTTCGCAGCCTTACTTCAGTATAATTTTGGATGATAGCTGTCATTTATAACTCCGCAGGTTTCTGAATTACAGTGCCCCTGAGCTCCTTTCTTCAACTCGCTTTCTTGTGAGCTGGCCGCAACACCGCAGGATCTCCTCAGGCCCTAATCTAGTTCCAGCATGGCACGCGGAGCCTTTGGTTCATTTGTCTTCCTGGTGAAAATGAGAGTTAAATTTGCCCGTCCAGACACCTACAGATAGTCTCCCATTGTTTCTCCTTATTCCTGTTCATCTTCCGAATAAATTGCAAACTGGGCCAAACAGGAGGTTAAAGGCACTGACTCTCCAAGTGGGGAGAGTGTTAGTAAAGCGTCTGGAATGTTGCACCCGAGTACCAGGGGACGAAAACTGAGACACATTTGAACACGTTTCCCGATCACACGGTGGATCATACTCTGGGTTCCACATGCATGTTTTAGCTGAAGGAAGAATCCCTTAAACCTGGAGAGTTGAGACCCATGGAATGGGTACCATGCAATATGACTTCAAAGGGTCTGCATTTGCTCACCGAACCTCACCAATCCTATCACTGCTGCGTTTATGCCACTGTACACACGCTTGATTCTCTTTCGGAGACATATAAATCCATAGGTTTTAAGATTCTTACTAGTCAGGTATATTCTTAGGCGTTTAATATGGGGTGTTGAGTCCACTTCGTTGAGCAAGGAGTAGCTCTTGTCTATTACATATTTGGCTTACGGAATGGTATCTGTGCTAATTTCAATCTCTGGTTTTATGCAGCACCCCAACTCACCTTTCCCCTTAAGCAAGCATAAGTTGGTTTTCTACATTTGACACCCTGTTCTGTTTTGTAATTCAGTTCCTGTGTAGCCAAGTTTACATTCCGTGCATTAGTGATACTTTATGATGTTTCTTTTTCTGTGTGACTTATTTCACTTAGAATCATCGTACCTGAATCCACTCATTATGCTGCTACGGGCCTGATGACATAGATTTCATTGCTGAGTGATATTGCATTGTACGTAAGTACCACAACTTCTTTATCCATTTTTCGGTTTCTGTGATATTGAACTTGTACAGTAAACGAGGTTCTTGTAAACAGAGCCGGCCCAAACTTTGGGGTGGCTGTGTCTTTTTGATTTTAATTTCCCTAAGCTATAGGACCATAAGTGGAAGTGCCCTAGGCTCTGTTGCTTTGTTTTTTCGATGTTTCAGGAAACACCATACACTTCTCCAGAGTGGCTGCTGGCAATTTACATCCCACCCATCAGCATAACAAGGCTCCCAGTTCTCCATGGCCTGTCCTGCCTTTCTGGATTTTACACTTTTTTCGGATGGCCCTTTTGACCGGGGGGCAGTGAGACTTCATTGTAGTGCAGATTTCCTTTGCAAGCTTGCTTGGTTGGCCAAAAAGGGCGTATGCGTTTTTTCCTGAATATATTCAGGAAAAAACGCATACGCCCTTTTTGGCCAAGTGCATCATTGTCGACGTTCTGAGTGTTTTCATATGTTTTCAGTGCAATTCCTGTCTACCTCCTGAAATCGGTTTCCTGCAGTTCTGCCTTGCTCTCAGTGCCTCTTCATAGCCTTACCTCAATATACTTTTGGAAAATAGTTGGCCTTTATAACGCTGCAGGTTTTTGAATTGCAGTGGCCCTTAGCTCCATTTTTCAGCTCTTATTTTTGTGATCTTGCCTCATATCCACAGGATTTCTTCAGGACCTATTCTTCTTCTGGGACGCCTTGCTCTGCCTTTGGTTAATTCTTCCTCCTGATGTGAAATTAGAGTGACATGTGCCCATTGAAACCGCTACAGCTATTTTCTCACTGGTTCCCCCTATTCCCATTCATCCTCCGCACTAACTGCAGACTGTGCGATACCGGAACTTCAAGGCATTGACTCTCCATGTGGAGATGTTGTTAGTAAAGTGGCTGGAATGTTGATCCGGAGCCCCAGGAGAGGAAAATGAGGTGCATTTTAGAAACCTTTCCCGATCATATGGTATACCATCCGCTGGATTTCCCATGCATGGTTTAGCTGTAGGAAGATTCCCTTCAACTTGGAGTGTTGGGACCCTTGGAATAAGTAGCATGAAGTATTGCATTAAACTTTCGGCAGTTGCTCACCAAAGCTCTCCAATCCTTTCAGCCCCAAGTGTCCAGCCTTATGTCTTATCCAGCTGTGGGTTTATATGTGGTCATTCCAGGTTGCATCACAGCCCCTGAGCGAATTTTGTAAGAATTTTTCTCTCTTTCATTGTTTCTGCGTTTTGGTTTTAAAATTTATTTCTATAATGGGGTTTAGCTCATTTTCACTGCTGTGTTTGTGCCGCTCTGCGCACACTTGATTCCCTTATGGAGATATATCAATACATGGGTTTTAAGATTCTTATTACTCAGATATATTTCTCTGTGGTGTATAGGGTGTGTTGAGGCCAGTTCATTGAGCGAGGTGTAGATCTTGTCTGATACCTATTTGGTTTATTGAACGGTATCTGTGCTAATTTCAAACTCTGGTTTTATGCATCACCCCACCTCTCCTTTCCCCTTAAGCTGACATAAGTGTGTTTTCTAAATGTGAGACACTGTTCTGTTTTGTAATTAATTTTTTGTGCAGCCATATTTATCCTCCCTCTATAAGTGATATCTTATGATATGTTTCTTTTTCTGTTTGACTTATTTCAAGTAGTATTATCGGACCTCAATCCACTCTTTATCCTTCTACTAGCCTTATTACATTGATTTCATGGTGAAGAGATATTCCATTGTACATAAGTACCACATTTTCTTTATCCATTGTTCTCTTTCCTGGGATATTTAAGGTGTACTGAAGTTGAGGTTCTTGTAAACAGAGTAGCCCTAAACTGTGGTGTGCTTGTGTCTTGTTGATTTTTAGACTTCCCTAGATATACTCCCGTGATTGGAAGTGCCCTATGCTCTGTCGCTCTGTTTTTTAGATGATTTAGGAACCACCATACACTTCTCCAGAGTGGCTCTCGGCAGTTCACACACTGTCCATCAGCGTATAAAGGCTCCCTGTTCTCCATGGCCTGTCCTGCATTTCTGGTTTTTACAATTTTTTCGGATGGCCCTTTTGACCGGTGGGAAATGAGACTTCTTTGTTGTGCACATTTGCATTGCTTGCTTGCTTGCTTGCCCATAAAGTGCGTATGCGTTTTTTCCTGGATATATTCAGGAAAAAACGCATACTCCCTTTTGGGCCAACTGCATCATTGTCGAAATTCTGCCGCTTTTCATGTGCTTTAAAGGCGAGTCCAATCTATCTCTTGAAATCTGTTTCTTGCAATTCTGTCTTGCATTCAGATCCTCTTCTTTGCCTTACCTCAACATATTTTTGGACGTTAGTTTTCATTTATAACTCTGCAGGTTTGTGAATTGCAGTGACCCTGAGCTCCATTTTTTAAGTTGCTCTTTTGTGAGCTGGCCTCAAAACCGCAGGATTGCTTCAGGCCCTATTTTGGCTCCGGCGAGGCGGGCTGAGCCTTTTTTTAATTCTTATTCTTAATGGGAAATTAGAGTGACATGTGCCCGTCCAAACCCCTACAACTATTCTCTCATTGTTTCCCCCTGTTCCCGTTCATCCTCCTCACAATTTGCAAAATGTGTGAAACAGAAGTTTAAATGTGCTGATTCTCTAAGTGGGGAGATTCTAAGTAACGTGGCTGGAATGATGAACAGGAGCACCAGGAGAGGATAAATGAGGTGCATTTTAGACACATCTCCCGATCACATGGTGTACAGTCCTCTGGGTTTTCCATGCATGTTTTAGCTGTAGGAAGATTCCTTGAACCTGCAGATTTGGGACCCATTGAATGGGTACCAGGTAGTATTACTTTAAAGGGTGTGCATTTCCTCACCCAACCTCACATTTCTCTTAGCGCGAACAGTTTCCAGCCTTATGTCTCATCCTGCTGTGGGTCTAGATGTGTTCAATCCATGTTGCATCACCGTCCCTGAGGAAAAGTTGTAAGAGGTTTTCTCTGTCTCTCTGTCGTTTATTTTTTTCAATTTATTACTATATTGGTTACAGCTGATTTTCAAAGCTCTGTTTCTTGCTGCTGTACATCCACTTGATTCACGTACAGAGAGACATCAATAAATTCTTTTTCAGATTCTTACCAGTCATAGATATTCTTTTCCGGTGACTTGAGTGTGCTGAGTGCAGTTCTTTTAGCTACCGTGTAGGCCTTGTTGATTATCAGTTTGGTATTTGGAATGGTATCTTTGCTAATCTCAACCTCCTGGATGATGCCTCACCCCTCCCCACCTTTCCCGTTTAGCAGCCTTACGCGTGTTTTCTACATATTTGACTATGTTTTTGTTTTGTAATTTATTTCATGTGTAGCCATTTTGGATTCCACCTTTAAGTGATATCTTATGATATGTGTCTTTTTCTTTTTGAATTATGTCACTTAGAATGATCATACGTAACTCCTCCGGAGTTGTTACAACTGGCCATATTTCATTGATTTCCAGGCTGAGTAATATTCCACTCTACATAAGTACCACATCTCTATCCATTTTTTCCCTCCAGAGACATTTAAGTTATATCCTAGTCGAGGATCTTTTAAACAGAGAGGCAGTAAACATTGGGGTGCCTGTGTCCTCTCGATTTTTGTTTTTCCCAAGATATACGCCCATGAGTGCAAGTGCCCTATGCTCTGTAGCTCATTTTTTAGATGCTTTAGTAAACACAATACACTTCTCCAGAATGGCCGTTGGCAATATACATTTCCACTATAAGCCTCACAGGGCTCCCTCTTCTCCTTGCCCTGTCCTGCATTTCTGGCGTTTACACTTTATGAGGATGGCTCTTCTGACTGATGCGAAGTGATATCTTTTGTAGTATTGATTTCCAGTGCCCACCTGTTTGGTTGGCTAAAAAAGTGTATGCCCTTTTCTTGAATATATACAGAAAAAAACGCATACAGCCTTTTTGGCCAACTGCAATGTCGGAAATGTTCAGCCCCTTTTCTTGTGCTTAATGGCGAGTCCTTTCTACCTCCTCAAATCCCTTTCCTGCCATTCTCCGTTGCTTGCCAATCCTTTTCTTTGACTTTCCTCAAGACATTTTTCAGTGATAGATATTTTCAACTCTGCAGTTTCGTGAATTTTACTGCCCCTGAGTTCCATTGTTCAACTTGTGTTTATGGGAACTGGCCACAAAGCAGTGGGATTTCCTCAAGCCCTATACTGTTTCCATGGGCAACCCTAGCCTTTGGTCAATTCATCTTCCTGATTGGAAATTAGAGTGACATGTGCCTGTCTGAACACCTAGGACTTGTCTCTCATTGTTCCTCATCCTTCCGCTTCATCCTCTGGACAAATTCCAAACTGTACGCAACAGGATGTTGACAGTGTTGACATCTCCAAGTGGGGAGACTGTTAGTAAAGACGCTGGAGGGGTGAACCCGAGCACCAGGAGATGAGGAGATGAGATGCCTTTTCCAAACTCTTCCCGATCAGACGGTATACCATCCTCTGGATGTGACAGACATGTTTTAGCAGTAGGAAGAGTCCCATTCATGTAAGGAGAACACCAGGGCTTTTTCAAAATCAGTGTCTCCCCGAAACCCAAACTGGGGAGTTTTTTAAGCTACGGCTACACATATGTTCATTAAGGGCCTTGGGAAGTAGGCAGAGTCCAAACTTTAGATGACTGAAGTCTTCAGGGTCAGAAGCACTCACCACCGGCTTCCCTTAGGTTACACTTTAACTGTCATTGATAGATGATGTCAATAAAAATATCTGTTCTTTTTCCGATTATTTCCCCTTATAGGTTATTGCACAATATTGAGTGTAGTTCCCTGTGCTATACAGTAGTTCCTTGTTGATGATCTATTTTATACATAGCAGTGTGTATGTGTTAATTCCAAACTGTTAATTTATCCCTCCTCCCACCTTTCCCCTTTGGTAATAATAAATTATAAGATTTTATACTTCTCAGAAATGGGGGAGCTGAAAGAGAGGTATCATTTTCAATGGAAAAGCATTTAAAACAAGATTGAAGCTTTAACCAAGATTATTAGATGTACATCCTTGGAAAGAAATCACTTCATTTCTCTAATATTGACCTGACAAATAAGACAAACCTTTTCACTGAACTTGCTTATAATAAAGTGATGGAAATATCAAATGGAAGTGTTAGAAACATCTTATTTTACCCGAGCCTTATAAACTGTTCTATGTTAACTACAGTTTGACTCACACATCTGTTCATTGAAGTTACAATAGTCTCAATTTCTGTTACTGATCCTCCAGAGTGGACCCCAACAAGGGTCCCCCTGCCCAGTGTCATTGGGGCCAACAGATCGAGACTGAGTTTGGTTCCCAAGCAAAGGAAACTTTATATTTTCATCAGAGAATGGAGAGGTGAGAGCATGCACTACCCCGTGGGCTGTGGGCTGGGCTGCTGTGTAGAGATCCTGTCAGAGTCAGTGAGAGGGAGGGGGTGGAGCTCTCAAGGGCCGGGTTGGCTGCAGCTCAGGCTCTATATCTCGGAGTCTGCACTGGGCCCCAGGAGCTGAGGTGTCGACCCAGCCATTCTGCACCAGGAAATCTGGTCTGAAGTGCCGGGTGTGGAACCTCTGCATGCGGGACCCTAGGAGCACGTGAAATTAGACAAAGCACAAAGGATAAAAAAGGTCAGACTTGACTTTATTGCCCACATTCTATTTTTATCTCCCAGGGATTTTTAATGGGCTTTGCTGGGGACAAACCCCTCCTCTGCCTTTTGTCCCGTTCCTCATTCTTGGAGTGCTGAGGGTGCAGACCCTTCTTCTGTAACTGCTGAGTGCTGAGTTGGGAGCCCTCATACCAGGGGACGAGGGTCAGAACTTCTCCCCAGCAGCCTCCAGGTGACGTTGATTGGCCCCAGGACCCCTGCCTCCCTGCTCGTCCGCCTGAGCACCAGCATTGGAAGTGTTATAGATTCTAATGACCTTTAAGGGTCCAGGAAAGAGATGTGCAGAGACGCTGTGGGGGCCGGTTTCACCCCGCCCCACATTTGTTCGGCCACCTTAGGCTGACCGTTTCTGCCAGCCTAGATGCTCTGACCAGTAGTCTGCTCTTTCTTCAATTAGGCCCCTGAATTAACGTAAAAACAGCACCAGGTGTCAGAGCCCTGCCCGCTCAACTCCCAGACAGTCCAGGGTCAGTGGTGATCGAGGACCATGATGGCCACTGAGTCAACAGCCTTTTGAAGTAAACAGGAGTCCAGCCGGTCTTATTGGCCACCATCATCACGGTGTCTGTAGGCTTTTCTATGGTGACAGTGTGATATACGGTTCCCCCGCCAAGATTATTAGCTCCCCTCCGGGTGCAGGAAGTCCTGCAAGCAGTAGTCTACTCCTTCGGGACACACTATTGTTGTTTTATGAGAGAAACTCCAGGTCAAGTGATGTTCACATGAGTCGTCATGGTGCCCTGTTGCCCCCGGTTATCTCTCTGGATGTTGGAGTTGGAGGGCCTCCTCACTCGAGGTCGGTGTGCCCACGGAGCGAACCCTGCAACTTCAGGGCATGGTTGGTGATTAGGATCACCACGTGGGGTCCTTTTCCCTTAGGAGGGAGGTGGCCTTTTGGGCTGCTGATTTCCAGGTTTTTAGATACCGCCAGTATCTTGGCCAGATGTGGCAGTGGGCCAAGCCCCTTGGTGACTGTAGTTTATCCTACCTGGATGGCATTCTTGCGTTGTTCCATTTCAAGTGGTCCCAGTTTTTGCACTAATTCTCCAATGGCGATTCACCTTTCACCGGGAATGGAAAGGTCAAAGGGTTTAGCTCAATTAGGGAGTTCCAGGGCAAGGGTCTGAATTGACTGCTCTTTCCATTCTTGAAAGGCCACTTCTGGATTCTGTTCCAAAGGATCATCATCTTTTCCTTTCAGTGTTTCATATAGAGGCCCAGCTAGTAGACTGTAGTTAGGGATCCAGAAGCAGCAAACCCTGGCCTCCCCAGGAACCCCTAAGCTGTCTTCTAGTTTTAGAAAGGGGTAAGGCTGCAAATGGTTTCTTCCCTTTCCTGGGATGGGCTTCTCTGACCTTGTGTGAGAATGAAGCCCAGGCAGGTCACCGCAGTCTGTGATATTTGAGCTTTTTCTTGGACAACTTCTATCCTTTATTGGCTTGGTAGTTCAGAGGCCTCCTTAGTAGGGCTGGCGATCAGAATGTCGTCTGCATATTGAAGGAGGGTTTCCTTTTCCAGAGGTAGAACTTTTCGGTCGTTAGCTAAGCTTTCCCCAAAGATGGTGTGGGAATTTTTGAACCCTTGGGGCAAGACGGCCCGGAAGTATTGTTTTAGTTGTATGTTGAGTCCTGCCACTCACAAGCCAAAATTTCTTGTGACTCTGGGACTAATGGAATACAAAAGAAGGCATCATTGAAGACTAATACAGAATACCATGTCCTGGTGGTTGGTAGAATGACCAGCAGGGTGTAGGAATCAGGAGTAACTGGAGGTATATCCTCGGTGGCTTCACTGACTGTCCTGACATCCTTTACCAGGTCCCCAGCAGCCCATGGGGCTCTCGTGGTCAGGCCAATCCCAGGATATGAAGCTCTCCTGGGCAGGTACCCCACCCCCAACCCAGCCCACGGGGCTCTCATGGTCAGGCCCCTCCCAGGATACAGAGCTACCCTTGCAGGTACTGTGGCAGGGCTGGGCACACAGGAACCGTGCACATAGCCCTCATTGAAGAGCACCCCCAGCTCACCTGTCGCTCAGAGCTGACACAGAGCACCTCAGAGCAGGACTTGAACTAACAAACAGCAGCTCCGACAGGTCTGTGACCCTGGGCATCACTCTGTGTGGCCTCCCTCCACCTGGTCTTCCAGAGACTTCCACTGCACCCAGGGCACCAGGCCTCTGTCTCCAACCACCACCCACCCCTCCTCTCCCTGACTCCTGGGTTCGTCTCATTAGGAGAGGGTTTTCTTGAAGTTGTCTCCCACTCATGGGCCAGATAAAATGATTAGAAAACAAGCCAAAGCTGCAGCCCCTTGTCTATCCTGACTCTCAGGAGCCCACACCTGTTCCTTGGACCTGGCCCGTTCAGCAAGTTCCATTTTCTGCAACTGTGAGCCCCTGAGGGGTGATGATTGGCTACCTGGGCAGCCTTACCATGCCGGCCAGCCCTCCCCAGGTGTGCCTGGGTTGAGATCAATATAAATACCACTCCAGGCAGCAAAAGCCCCTGCAGCTGTGCCTGACGCCATTTTCTCTGCCCTGTCAGCAGTCTCGGGGCTGGGCTGGTGGGAGGGAGTGAGAGGCCACGGCTTTGTGGGTGGCCCAGTGTGAGTGGGGCTCTGCTGGACTTTCTGCAGCAGTTGCCAGGCTGCCACCTGCTAAAGAAGAGGATGTGTCACCCATACCTGCTGCTGGAATTTCTCCCTGGGCAGAGGTGAGGAAGGAAAAAAGCAGTGGGGGCAGGGACAGGACGGGTATCTCAGGCAGGGAAATGGAAATCTTCCAGAAGAGCACCCAGGGCCAGGACCATCCTGGCTGGCCTGCAGGCACCAAGTCAGCTGGCATGCTGTCACTCGTGTGGCTCCATGGCCCTTCCTCTAGGCTTTCAAGTCCTTGTATATATTCAGGTGTTTTACCTGGGAAGGGTGGGAACAGTTCAGCAGCAACTGGCCTGGGGCTCAGCTCACGTTTACTCACAGATGCCTCGGCACGGTGCCCCAGCTTTGCAATGAGGACGCTTGTTGTGTGGGGGCTGCTGGCTGAATGGGAGACGATTCCCCACCACTGACCAACTTCAGAATTGTTTACAACTGGAGCAAGTGCCCTGATACGGTTTTCCTCTGAGTAACTGGTGGGTTCTGTTTTTTTTTTCTCTTTTTCGTTTTTGGTTCAAGGTAGATTTTATTCCTCTTTTTTGTATTTACAGATATAAGCATGGAAATAATTTATTCATATAAATACATGTATGTGAAGGGAATAATTGTTTTTTCTGTTTTATTTTTTAAATTTTATTTCTTTTTAATTTTGAATTTTATTTTATATTTTTATACAGCAGGTTCTCATTGGTTATCTATTTTATACATATAAATGTTTACATGCCAATCCCAATCTCTCAACTCCTCCCACCACCACCCCTCCAAGAGCTTTCCCCCCTTGTTGTCCATACGATTGTTGTCTACATCTGTTGCTCTATTTATGCCTTGCAAAACGGTTAATCTGTACAGTTTTTCTAGGTTCCACATATATGCATGAATATACAAGATTTGTTTTTCTCTTTCTGACTTACTTCACTCTGTATGACAGTCTCTAGATCCATCGACGTCTCTACAAATGACCCAATTTCATTCCTTTCATGGCTTAGTAATATTCCATTTTATATATGTACCACAGCTTTATGCATTCGTCTGTCTGTGGGCATTTAGGTTGCTTCCATTACCTCGATATTGTAAATAGTGATGCAATGAACATTGCGGTGAATGTCTCTTTTTGATTTATGGTTTTGTCTGAGTATATGTCCAGTCCTGGGATTGCTGTATCATATGGTAATTCTATTATTAGTTTCTTAAGAAACTCCATATTGTTCTCCATAGTGACTGTATCAATTTATATTCCCAACAATAGTGGAAGAGGCTTCCTTTTCTCCACACCCTTTCCAGCATTTGTTGTTTGTAGATTTTCAGATGATGCCCATTCTAACAGGTGTGAGGTGATACCTCATTGTTGAGTCCATTTCGTTGAGCAAGGGGTAGGTCTTGTCTATTACATATTTGGCTTATGGAACGGTATCTGTGCTAATTTCAAACTCTGGTTTTATGCAGCACCCCAACTCACCTTTCCCCTTAAGCAAGCATAAGTTGGTTTTCTAAACTTGAGACCCTGTTCTGTTTTGTAATTCAGTTCATGTGTAGCCAAGTTTACATTCCGTGCATTAGTGATACCTTATGATGTTTCTTTTTCTGTGTGACTTATTTCACTTAGAATCATCATGCCTCAATCCACTCATTATGCTGGTACAGGCCTGGTGACACAGATTTCATTGCTGAGTGGTATTCTGTTGTACATAAGTACCGCAACTTCTTTATCAATTATTTGTTCTCTGGGATATTTAACTTGTACTGTAGAAGAGGCTCCTGTAAACAGAGCCGTTGTAAATTTTGGGGTGGCTGTGTCTTTTTGATTTTAATTTCCCTAAGCTATAGGACCATAAGTGGAAATGCCCTAGACTCTGTTGCTTTGTTTTTCAGATGTATCAGGAAACACCATACACTTCTCCAGAGTGGCTGTTGGCAATGTACATCCCGCCCATCAGCATAACAAGGCTCCTTTTTCCCCATGGCCTGTCTTGCCTTTCTGGATTTTACACTTTTCTCAGATGGCCCTTTAGACCGGGGGGAAGTGACACTTCATAGTAGTTCGGATTTCCATTGCAAGCTTGCTTGGTTTGCCAAAAAGGGCGTATGTGTTTGTTCCTGAATATATTCAGGAACAAACTCATACGCCCTTTGTTGCCAAGTGCATCATTGTCGATGTTCTGCCTCTTTTCCTATGCTTTAAATGCAATTCCAGTCTACCTCCTGAAATCGGTTTCCTGCAATTCTGCCCCGCTTTCAAGTCCTCTTCGCAGCCTTACTTCAATATATTTTTGGACGTTATCTGTCATTTATAACTCTGCAGGTTTGTGAATTACAGGGCCCCTGAGCTCCTTTCTTCAACTCGCTTTCTTGTGAGCTGGCCGCAAACCCGCAAGACTGCTTCAGGCCCTAATCTGCTTCTGGCAGGGCACGCTGAGCCTTTGGTTAATTCCTCTTCCTGGTGGGAAATGAGTGTTAAATATGCCCGTCCAGACACCTACCTCACTCTCAACCCCTTGGTGATGTGGGTCCTCTGGTTTGTGGCCACTTTTGCTGGGTTCCTCACCTTTCGATGATGTGGCCCCACTAGTGTGAGGACACTCCTGCTTGGTTCTCATCCACGTGGTTATGTGGACCCCCTGGTGAGAGTCTGTTCCTGGCTTTGTTCCTCACCCACCTGTGAGGGAGACCCTCTGCTGATAGGTCACCCCTGCATGGCTGGCACACATTGCCTTGGTGAAGTCAGCCGTGTGGTGGCAGTTGGAGCGTGCTGGGAATCTCTTCCCCCCGGTGATGAGGGCCCTCTTGCGTCAGGCCCTAACTGCTGGGCTCACCAACTTTTCTTAGTGAGCCCAGTGATGCTTTGGCACTCCTCTTAGGATCCCATCTCCATGGGGATGTGGGCCTTCTGCTCTGAGGTCCCAACGGCTGGGTTGTTCACATTTTCATGATGTGGGCTCTCTGGTGTTAGTTCACAGAAGCCTGGATCCCATAGCCTCTGTGCTCTTGGCTGCCTGCTGGGAGGTTCCAACTGCTGGATTCCTCACTTTTTTAATTTTTTGGGCCCTCTGTTGTGAGGATCCTCCTGCCTGCCTCACTCCCAGCCCCTTCGTGATGTGTGTCGTCTGGTTTGAGGCCACATGTGCTGGGTTCCTCACCTTTTGATGATGTGGGACCAATGGTCTTAGGAGACTCCTGCCTGGTTCACATCCCCTTGGTGATGTGGGTCCTCTGTTGAGAGTCTGATCCTGGCTGGGTTCCTCACCCATCTGTGAGGTAGGCCGTCTGATGTGAGGTCACTCTTGCCTGGCTTGCTCACCTCGCCTTGTGGACATGAGCCCTCTGGTGGCACTTGGAGCCTGCTGGGAGCCTCCTCTGCTCGGTGATGAGGGCCCTCTGGCATCAGGCCCTAACTGCTGGGCTCCCCAACTTTTCTTAGTGAGCCCAGTGTTGCTCAAGCACTCCTCTTAGGTTCCCATCCCCATGGGGATGTGGGCCTTCTGCTCTGAGGTTCCAACGGCTGGGTTGATCACAATTTCATGATGTGGGCTCTCTGGTGTTAGTTCACTGTGGCCTGGATCCCATAGCCTCTGTGGTCTTGGCTGCCTGCTGGGAGGTTCCAACTGCTCGATTCCTCAACTTTTGTATTCTATGGGTCCTGTGTTGTGATGCTCCTCCTGCCTGCCTCACTCGCAACCCCTTCGTGATGTGGGTCTTCTGGTTTGAGGCCACATGTGCTGGGTTAGGCAACTTTCAATGATGTGGCCCCACTGGTGTGAGGACACTCCTGCCTGGTTCCCATCCCCTTGGTGATGTGGGCCTTCTGGTGACAGTCTTATCCTGGCTGGGTTCCTCACTCTTCTGTGAGGTAGGCCCTCTGCTGTGAGGTCAATCCTGCCTGACTTGCACACATCACCTTGGCGACGTGGGCCCTCTGTTGGCACATGGAACCTGCTGGGAGCCTCCTGCCCTCGGTGATGACGGCCCTCTAGCATCAGGTTCTAACTGCTGGGCTCCCCACGTTTTCTGATGTGAGCCCAGTGATGCCAGGACACTCCTGTCAGGTTCCCATCCCCATGGGGATGTGGGCTTTCTGCTCTGAGGTCCCAATGCCTGGGTTGCTCACAGTTTCATGATGTGGGCTCTCTGGTGTTAGTTAACTCCTGCCTGCATCCCATAGCTTCTGTGCTCTCGGCCGCCTGCTGGGAGGTTCCAAATGCTGGATTCCTCACTTTTTTTATTCTTTGGGCCCTCTGTTTTTAGGCTACTCCTACCTGCCTCACTCCCATCCCCTTTGTGATGTATGTCCTCTGATATGAGGCCACATGTGCTGGGTTCCTCACCTTTCGATGATGTGGCCCCACTGGTGGGAGGACAGTCCTGACTGGTTCCCATCCCCTTGGTGTTGTGGGCCCTCTGGTGAGAGTCTCATCCTGCCTCGGTTCCTCACCCTTCTGTGAGATAGGCCCTCTGCTGTGAGGTCACTACTGCCTGGCTGGTGCATGCCACCTTGTAGACGTGGGCCCTCTGTTGGCAGTTGGAACCTGCTGGGAGTCTCCTCCCCTCAGTTATGAGGGCCCCCTGGCATCAGGCCCTAACTGCTGGGCTCCTAACATTTTCTGATATGTGCTAAGTGGTGCAAAGCCACTCCTGCCAGGTTCCCATCCCAATGGGGATGTGGGCCTTCTGTTCTGAGGTCCCAACAGCTGGGCTGCTCACAGGTTCATGATGTGGGCCCTCTGCTGTGAGTTCACTGCGGCCTGGATCCCATAGCCTCGGTGCTCTGGGCCACTTGCTGGGAGGTTCCAACTGCTGGATTCCTCAACTTTTATATTCTATGGACCCTGTGTTGTGAGGCCAGTCCTGCCAGCCTCATTCCGAACCCCTTGGTGATGTGGTTCCTCTGGTTTGAGGACACATGTGCTGGGATCCTCACCTTTCGATGATGTTGTCTCACTGGTGTGGGGACACTCCTGCCTGGTTCCCATCCCCTTGGTGATGTGGGCCCTCTGGTGAGAGTCTGATCCTGGCTGTGTTCCTCACCCTTCTGTGAGGTGGGCCCTCTGCTGTGAGGTCACTCCTGCCAGGCTGGCACACATCACCTTGGTGATGTTGGCCCTCTGGTGGCAGCTGGAGCCTGCTGGGAGCCTCCTCCTCTCGGTGATGAGTGCCCTCTAGCGTCAGGCCCTAACTTCTGAGCACCCCACGTTTTCTGATGTGAGCCCAGTGATGCCAGGACACTCCTGTCATGTTCCCATCACCATGGGGATATGGGCCTTCTGCTCTGAGGTCCCAATGTCTGGGTTGCTCACAGTTTCATGATGTGGGCTGTCTGGTGTTAGTTCACTCTGGCCTGGTTCCTCTAGCCTCTGTGCTCTGGGCCGCCTGCTGGGAGGTTCCAACTGCTGGATTCCTCACCTTTCTTATTTTTGGGCCCTCTGTTATGAGGCTCCTCCTGCCTGCCTCACTCCCAGCCCCTTGGTGATGGGTGTCCTATGGTTTGAAGCCACATGTTCTGGGTTCCTCACCTTTAGATGATGTGGCCCTACTCATGTGAGGACACTCCTGCCTGGTTCCAATCCATTTGGTGATGTGGGCCCTCTGGTGCGAGTCTGATCCTGACTGGGTTCGTCACACTTCTCTGAGGTGGGCCCTCTGCTGTGAGGTCATTCGTGCCTGGTTGGCACACATCGCCTTGGCGACGTCAGCCCTCTGGTGGCAGTTGGAGCCTGCTGGGAGCCTCCTTCCCTTGGTGATGAGGGTCCTCTGGCGTCAGGCCCTAACTGCTGGTCGCTCAAAATTTTCTGATACGTTCTCAGTGGTGCGAGGACACTCCTACCAGAATTCCATCCCCATGGGGATGTGGGCCTCCTGCTCTGAGGTCCCAATGGCTGGGTTGCTCAGTTTCATGACATGGGCCCTCTTCTGTGAGTTCACTGTGGCCTGGATCCCATAGCCTCGGTGCTCTGGGCCGCCTGCTGGGAGGTTCCAACTGCTGGATTCCTCACTTTTTTATTCTATGTGCCCAGTGTTGTGAGGCTACTCCTGCCTGCCTCACTCCGAGGTCCTTGGTGATGTGGGTCCTCTGGTTTGAGGACACATGTGCTGAGTACCTCAGCTTTCGATGATGTGGCCCCACTGATGTGAAGACACTCCTGCCTGGTTCCCATCCCCTTGGTGATGTGGGCCCTCTGGTGAGAGTCTGATGTTGGCTGGGTTTCTCACCCTTCTGTGAGGTGGGACCTCTGCTGTGAGGTAACTCCTGCCTGGCATGCTCACGTTGCCTTGGCAATGTGAGCCCTCAGGTGGCAGTTGGAGCCTGCTGGGAATCTCCTCCCCTCAGTTATGAGAGCTCTGGATAAAACACATATGCCCTTTTTTGCCAAGTGCATTATTTTCCAAGTTCTGTCTCTTTTCCTATGCTTTAAGAGCTACTCCCGTGTACGTTCTGAAATCAGTTTCCAGCAATTCTGCCCCGCATTCAAGTCCTCTTCGCAGCCTTACTTCAGTATAATTTTGGATGATAGCTGTCATTTATAACTCCGCAGGTTTCTGAATTACAGTGACCCTGAGCTCCTTTCTTCAACTCGCTTTCTTGTGAGCTGGCCGCAACACCGCAGGATCTCCTCAGGCCCTAATCTAGTTCCAGCATGGCACGCGGAGCCTTTGGTTCATTTGTCTTCCTGGTGAAAATGAGAGTTAAATTTGCCCGTCCAGACACCTACAGATAGTCTCCCATTGTTTCTCCTTATTCCTGTTCATCTTCCGAATAAATTGCAAACTGGGCCAAACAGGAGGTTAAAGGCACTGACTCTCCAAGTGGGGAGAGTGTTAGTAAAGCGTCTGGAATGTTGCACCCGAGTACCAGGGGACGAAAACTGAGACACATTTGAACACGTTTCCCGATCACACGGTGGATCATACTCTGGGTTCCACATGCATGTTTAGCTGAAGGAAGAATCCCTTAAACCTGGAGAGTTGAGACCCATGGAATGGGTACCATGCAATATGATTTCAAAGGGTCTGCATTTGCTCACCTAACCTCACCAATCCTATCACTGCTGCGTTTATGCCGCTGTACACATGATTGATTCTCTTTTGGAGACATATAAATCCATAGGTTTTAAGATTCTTACTAGTCAGGTATATTCTTAGGCGTTTATTATGGGGTGTTGAGTGCACTTCGTTGAGCAAGGAGTAGCTCTTGTCTATTACATATTTGGCTTACGGAACGGTATCTGTGCTAATTTCAATCTCTGGTTTTATGCAGCACCCCAACTCACCTTTCCCCTTAAGCAAGCATAAGTTGGTTTTCTACATTTGAGACCCTGTTCTGTTTTGTAATTCAGTTCCTTTGTAGCCAAGTTTACATTCCGTGTATTAGTGATATCTTATGATGCTTCTTTTTCTGTGTGACTTATTTCACTTACAATCATCGTACCTGAATCCACTCATTATGCTGCTACGGGCCTGATGACATAGATTTCATTGCTGAGTGATATTGCATTGTACGTAAGTACCACAACTTCTTTATCCATTTTTCGCTTTCTGTGATATTGAACTTGTACCCTAAACGAGGTTCTTGTAAACAGAGCCGGCCCAAACTTTGGGGTGGCTGTGTCTTTTTGATTTTAATTTCCCTAAGCTATAGGACCATATGTGGAAGTGCCCTAGGCTCTGTTGCTTTGTTTTTTAGATGTTTCAGGAAACACCATACACTTCTCCACAGTGGCTGTTGGCAATTTACATCCCGCCCATCAGCATAACAAGGCTCCCAGTTCTCCATGGCCTGTCCTGCCTTTCTGGATTTTACACTTTTTTCAGATGTCCCTTTTGACCGGGGGGCAGTGAGACTTCATTGTAGTGCAGATTTCCTTTGCAAGCTTGCTTGGTTGGCCAAAAAGGGCGTATGCGTTTTTTCCTGAATATATTCAGGAAAAAACGCATATGCCCTTTTTGGCCAAGTGCATCATTGTGGACGTTCTGCCTCTTTTCCTATGCTTTACATGCAATTCCAGTCTACCTCCTGAAATCGGTTTCCTGCAATTCTGCCCCGCTTTCAAGTCCTCTTGGCAGCCTTACTTCAATATATTTTTGGAAGATAGCTGTCATTTATAACTCTGCAGGTTTGTGAATTACAGTGCCCCTGAGCTCCTTTCTTCAACTCGCTTTCTTGTGAGCTGGCCGCAACACCGCAGGATTGCTTCAGACCCTAGTGTGGTTCCGGCATGGCATGCTGAGCCTTTGGTTAATTCCTCTTCCTGGTGGGAAATGAGAGTTAAATTTGCCTGTCCAGACACCTCCACCTAGTCTCTCATTGGTTCTCCCTATTCCTGTTCATTTTCCACAGAAATTGCAAACTGGCCAAACAGGAGGTTAAAGGCACTGACTCTCCAAGTGGGGAGAGTGTTAGTAAAGCGTCTGGAATGTTGCACCCGAGTACCAGGGGACAAAAACTGAGACACATTTGAACACGTTTCCCAATCACACCGTGGATCATACTCTGGGTTCCACATGCATGTTTTAGCTGAAGGAAAAATCCCTTAAACCTGGAGAGTTGAGACCCATGGAATGGGTACCATGCAATATGACTTCAAAGAGTCTGCATTTGCTCACCGAACCTCACCAATCCTATCACTGCTGTGCTTATGCCACTGTACACACGCTTGATTCTCTTTCGGAGACATATAAATCCATAGGTTTTAAGATTCTTACTAGTCAGGTATATCCTTAGGCGTTTAATATGGTGTGTTGAGTCCACTTCGTTGAGCAAGTAATAGCTCTTGTCTATTATATATTTGGCTTATATAACGGTATCTGTGCAAATTTCAATCTCTGGTTTCATGCAGCACCCCAACTCACCATTCCCCTTAAGCAAGCATAAGTTGCTTTTCTACATTTGATACCCTGTTCTGTTTTGTAATTCAGTTCCTTTGTAGCCAAGTTTAAATTCCGTGTGTTAGTGATATCTTATGATGTTTCTTTTTCTGTGTGACTTATTTCACTTAGAATCATCGTACCTGAATCCACTCATTATGCTGCTACGGGCCTGATGACATAGATTTCATTGCTGAGTGATACTGCATTGTACGTAAGTACCGCAACTTCTTTATCCATTTTTCGCTTTCTGTGATATTGAAATTGTACCCTAAACGAGGTTCTTGTAAACAGAGCCGGCCCAAACTTTGGGGTGGCTGTGTCTTTTTTATTTTAATTTCCCTAAGCTATAGGACCATAAGTGGAAGTGTCCTAGGCTCTGTTGATTAGTTTTTTGGATGTTTCAGGAAACAACATACACTTCTCCAGAGTGGGTGTTGGCAGTTTACATCCCGCCCATCAGCATAAAAAGGCTCCCAGTTCTCCATGGCCTGTCCTGCCTTTCTGGATTTTATACTTTTTTCAGATAGCCCTTTTGACCGGGGGGCAGTGAGACTTCATTGTAGTGCAGATTTCCTTTGCAAGCTTGCTTGGTTGGCCAAAAAGTGCGTATGCGTTTTTTCCTGAATATGTTCAGGAAAAAACGCATACGCACTTTTTGGCCAAGTGCATCATTGTGGATGTTCTGCCTCTTTTCCTATGCTTTACATGCAATTCCAGTCTACCTCCTGAAATCGGTTTCCTGCAATTCTGCCCCGCTTTCAAGTCCTCTTGGCAGCCTTACTTCAATATATTTTTGGAAGATAGCTGTCATTTATAACTCTGCAGGTTTGTGAATTACAGTGCCCCTGAGCTCCTTTCTTCAACTCGCTTTCTTGTGAGCTGGCCGCAACACCGCAGGATTGCTTCAGACCCTAGTGTGGTTCCGGCATGGCATGCTGAGCCTTTGGTTAATTCCTCTTCCTGGTGGGAAATGAGAGTTAAATTTGCCTGTCCAGAAACCTCCACCTGGTCTCTCATTGGTTCTCCCTATTCCTGTTCATTTTCCACAGAAATTGCAAACTGGCCAAACAGGAGGTTAAAGGCACTGACTCTCCAAGTGGGGAGAGTGTTAGTAAAGCGTCTGGAATGTTGCACCCGAGTACCAGGGGACGAAAACTGAGACACATTTGAACACGTTTCCCGATCACACGGTGGATCATACTCTGGGTTCCACATGCATGTTTTAGCTAAAGGAAGAATCCCTTAAACCTGGAGAGTTGAGACCCATGGAATGGGTACCATGCAATATGACTTCAAAGGGTCTGCATTTGCTCACCGAACCTCACCAGTCCTATCACTGCTGCGTTTATGCCGCTGTACACACGCTTGATTCTCTTTCAGAGACATATAAATCCATAGGTTTTAAGATTCTTACTAGTCAGGTATATTCTTAGGCGTTTAATATGGGGTGTTGAGTCCACTTCGTTGAGCCAGGAGTAGCTCTTATCTATTACATATTTGGCTTATGGAACGGTATCTGTGCTAATTTCAATCTCTGGTTTTATGCACCACCCCAACTCACCTTTCCACTTAAGCAAGCATAACTTGGGTTTCTACTTTTGAGACCCTGTTCTGTTTTGTAATTCAGTTCCTGTGTAGCCAAGTTTACATTCCGTATATTAGTGATACCTTATGATATTTCTTTTTCTGTGTGACTTATTTCACTTAGAATCATCGTACCTGAATCCACTCATTATGCTGCTACGGGCCTGATGACATAGATTTCATTGCTGAGTGATATTGCATTGTACGTAAGTTCCACAACTTCTTTATCCATTTTTCGCTTTCTGTGATATTGAACTTGTAAGGTAAATGAGGTTCTTGTAAACAGAGCCATCCCAAACTTTGGGGTGGCTGTGTCTTTTTGATTTTAATTTCCCTAAGCTATAGGACCATATGTGGAAGTGCCCTAGGCTCTGTTGCTTTGTTTTTTAGACGTTTCAGGAAACACCATATACTTCTCCAGAGTGGGTGTTGGCAATTTAAATCCCGCCCATCAGCATAACAAGGCTCCCAGTTCTCCATGGCCTGTCCTGCCTTTCTGGATTTTACACTTTTTTCAGATGGCCCTTTTGACCGGGGGGCAGTGAGACTTCATTGTAGTGCAGATTTCCTTTGCAAGCTTGCTTGGTTGGCCAAAAAGGGCGTATGCATTTTTTCCTGAATATATTCAGGAAAAAACGCATACGCCCTTTTTGGCCAAGTGCATCATTGTGGACATTCTGCCTCTTTTCCTATGCTTTACATGCAATTCCAGTCTACCTCCTGAAATCGGTTTCCTGCAATCCTGCCCCGCTTTCAACTCCTCTTGGCAGCCTTCCTTCAATATATTTTAGGACGATAGCTGTCATTTATAACTCTGCAGGTTTGTGAATTACAGTGCCCCTTAGCTCCTTTCTTCAACTCGCTTTCTTGTGAGCTGGCCGCAACACCACAGGATTGCTTCAGGCCCTAGTTTGGTTCCGGCATGGCATGTTGAGCCTTTGGTTAATTCCTCTTCCTGGTGGGAAATGAGAGTTAAATTTGCCCGTCCAGACACCTCCACCTAGTCTCTCCTTGGTTCTCCCTATTCCTGTTCATTTTCCACAGAAATTGCAAACTGGGCCAAACAGGAGTTTAAAGGCACTGACTCTCCAAGTGGGGAGAGTGTTAGTAAAGCGTCTGGAATGTTGCACCCGAGTACCAGGGGACGAAAACTGAGACACATTTGAACACGTTTCCCGATGACACCGTGGATCATACTCTGGGTTCCACATGCATGTTTTAGCTGAAGGAAGAATACGTTAAACCTGGAGAGTTGAGACCCATGGAATGGGTACCATGCAATATGACTTCAAAGAGTTTGCATTTGCTCACCGAACCTCACCAATCCTATCACTGCTGCGTTTATACCGCTGTACACACGCTTGATTCTCTTTCGGAGACATATAAATCCATAGGTTTTAAGATTCTTACTAGTCAGGTATATTCTTAGGCGTTTAATATGGTGTGTTGAGTCCACTTCGTTGAGCAAGTAATAGCTCTTGTCTATTACATATTTGGCTTATGGAACGGTATCTGTGCAAATTTCAATCTCTGGTTTCATGCAGCACCCCAACTCACCATTCCCCTTAAGGAAGCATAAGTTGGTTTTCTGCATTTGAGACCCTATTCTGTTTTGTAATTCAGTTCCTTTGTAGCCAAGTTTAAATTCCGTGTGTTAGTGATATCTTATGATGTTTCTTTTTCTGTGTGACTTATTTCACTTAGAATCATCATACCTGAATCCACTCATTATGCTGCTACGGGCCTGATGACATAGATTTCATTGCTGAGTGATACTGCATTGTACGTAAGTACCACAACTTCTTTATCCATTTTTCGCTTTCTGTGATATTCAACTTGTACCGTAAACGAGGTTCTTGTAAACAGAGCCGGCCCAAACTTTGGGGTGGCTGTGTCTTTTTGATTTTAATTTCCCTAAGCTATAGGACCATAAGTGGAAGTGTCCTAGGCTCTGTTGCTTTGTTTTTTGGATGTTTCAGGAAACAACATACACTTCTCCAGAGTGGGTGTTGGCAATTTACATCCCACCCATCAGCATAACAAGGCTCCCAGTTCTCCATGGCCTGTCCTGCCTTTCTGGATTTTACACTTTTTTCAGATGGCCCTTTTGACCGGGGGGCAGTGAGACTTCATTGTAGTGCAGATTTCCTTTGCAAGCTTGCTTGGTTGGCCAAAAAGGGCGTATGCGTTTTTTCCTGAATATGTTCAGGAAAAAACGCATACGCCCTTTTTGGCCAAGTGCATCATTGTGGACCTTCTGCCTCTTTTCCTATGGTTTACATGCAATTCCAGTCTACCTCCTGAAATCGGTTTCCTGCAATTCTGCCCCACTTTCAAGTCCTCTTGGCAGCCTTCCTTCAATATATTTTTGGACGATAGCTGTCATTTATAACTCTGCCGGTTTGTGAATTACAGTGCCCCTGAGTTCCTTCCTTCAACTCGCTTTCTTGTGAGCTGGCTGCAACACCGCAGGATTGTTTCAGGCCCTAGTGTGCTTCTGGCATGCCACGCTGAGCCTTTGGTTAATTCTTCTTCCTGGTGGGAAATGAGAGTTAAATTTACCCTTCCAGACACCTCCACCTAGTCTCTCATTGGTTCTCCCTATTCCTGTTCATCTTACGCAGAAATTGCAAACTCGGCCAAACAGGAGGTTAAAGGCACTCACTCTCCAAGTGGGGAGAGTGTTAGTAAAGCGTCTGGAATGTTGCACCCGAGTACCAGGGGACGAAAACTGAGACACATTTGAACACGTTTCCCGATCACACGGTGGATCATACTCTGGGTTCCACATGCATGTTTAGCTGAAGGAAGAATCCCTTAAACCTGGAGAGTTGAGACCCATGGAATGGGTACCATGCAATATGATTTCAAAGGGTCTGCATTTGCTCACCTAACCTCACCAATCCTATCACTGCTGCGTTTATGCCGCTGTACACACGATTGATTCTCTTTTGGAGACATATAAATCCATAGGTTTTAAGATTCTTACTAGTCAGGTATATTCTTTGGCCTTTATTATGGGGTGTTGAGTGCACTTCGTTGAGCAAGGAGTAGCTCTTGTCTATTACATATTTGGCTTATGGAACGGTATCTGTGCTAATTTCAATCTCTGGTTTTATGCAGCACCCCAACTCACCTTTCCCCTTAAGCAAGCATAAGTTGGTTTTCTACATTTGAGACCCTGTTCTGTTTTGTAATTCAGTTCCTGTGTAGCCAAGTTTACATTCCGTGTAGTAGAGATATCTTATGATGTTTCTTTTTCTGTGTGATTTATTTCACTTAGAATCATCGTACCTGAATCCACTCATTATGCTGCTACGGGCCTGATGACATAGATTTCATTGCTGAGTGATATTGCATTGTACGTAAGTACCACAACTTCTTTATCCATTTTTCGCTTTCTGTGATATTGAACTTGTACCGTAAACGAGGTTCTTGTAAACAGAGCCGGCCCAAACTTTGGGGTGGCTGTGTCTTTTTGATTTTAATTTCCCTAAGCTATAGGACCATATGTGGAAGTGCCCTAGGCTCTGTTGCTTTGTTTTTTAGATGTTTCAGGAAACACCATACACTTCTCCACAGTGGCTGTTGGCAATTTCCATCCCGCCCATCAGCATAACAAGGCTCCCAGTTCTCCATGGCCTGTCCTGCCTTTCTGGATTTTACACTTTTTTCAGATGTCCCTTTTGACCGGGGGGCAGTGAGACTTCATGGTAGTGCAGATTTCCTTTGCAAGCTTGCTTGGTTGGCCAAAAAGGGCGTATGCGTTTTTTCCTGAATATATTCAGGAGAAAACGCATACGCACTTTTTGGCCAAGTGCATCATTGTGGACGTTCTGCCTCTTTTCCTATGCTTTACATGCAATTCCAGTCTACCTCCTGAAATCGGTTTCCTGCAATTCTGCCCCGCTTTCAAGTCCTCTTGGCAGCCTTACTTCAATATATTTTTGGAAGATAGCTGTCATTTATAACTCTGCAGGTTTGTGAATTACAGTGCCCCTGAGCTCCTTTCTTCAACTCGCTTTCTTGTGAGCTGGCCGCAACACCGCAGGATTGCTTCAGACCCTAGTGTGGTTCCGGCATGGCATGCTGAGCCTTTGGTTAATTCCTCTTCCTGGTGGGAAATGAGAGTTAAATTTGCCTGTCCAGACACCTCCACCTAGTCTTTCATTGGTTCTCCCTATTCCTGTTCATTTTCCACAGAAATTGCAAACTGGCCAAACAGGAGGTTAAAGGCACTGACTCTCCAAGTGGGGAGAGTGTTAGTAAAGCGTCTGGAATGTTGCACCCGAGTACCAGGGGACAAAAACTGAGACACATTTGAACACGTTTCCCAATCACACCGTGGATCATACTCTGGGTTCCACATGCATGTTTTAGCTGAAGGAAAAATCCCTTAAACCTGGAGAGTTGAGACCCATGGAATGGGTACCATGCAATATGACTTCAAAGAGTCTGCATTTGCTCACCGAACCTCACCAATCCTATCACTGCTGTGCTTATGCCACTGTACACACGCTTGATTCTCTTTCGGAGACATATAAATCCATAGGTTTTAAGATTCTTACTAGTCAGGTATATCCTTAGGCGTTTAATATGGTGTGTTGAGTCCACTTCGTTGAGCAAGTAATAGCTCTTGTCTATTATATATTTGGCTTATATAACGGTATCTGTGCAAATTTCAATCTCTGGTTTCATGCAGCACCCCAACTCACCATTCCCCTTAAGCAAGCATAAGTTGCTTTTCTACATTTGATACCCTGTTCTGTTTTGTAATTCAGTTCCTTTGTAGCCAAGTTTAAATTCCGTGTGTTAGTGATATCTTATGATGTTTCTTTTTCTGTGTGACTTATTTCACTTAGAATCATCGTACCTGAATCCACTCATTATGCTGCTACGGGCCTGATGACATAGATTTCATTGCTGAGTGATACTGCATTGTACGTAAGTACCGCAACTTCTTTATCCATTTTTCGCTTTCTGTGATATTGAAATTGTACCCTAAACGAGGTTCTTGTAAACAGAGCCGGCCCAAACTTTGGGGTGGCTGTGTCTTTTTTATTTTAATTTCCCTAAGCTATAGGACCATAAGTGGAAGTGTCCTAGGCTCTGTTGATTAGTTTTTTGGATGTTTCAGGAAACAACATACACTTCTCCAGAGTGGGTGTTGGCAGTTTACATCCCGCCCATCAGCATAAAAAGGCTCCCAGTTCTCCATGGCCTGTCCTGCCTTTCTGGATTTTATACTTTTTTCAGATAGCCCTTTTGACCGGGGGGCAGTGAGACTTCATTGTAGTGCAGATTTCCTTTGCAAGCTTGCTTGGTTGGCCAAAAAGTGCGTATGCGTTTTTTCCTGAATATGTTCAGGAAAAAACGCATACGCACTTTTTGGCCAAGTGCATCATTGTGGATGTTCTGCCTCTTTTCCTATGCTTTACATGCAATTCCAGTCTACCTCCTGAAATCGGTTTCCTGCAATTCTGCCCCGCTTTCAAGTCCTCTTGGCAGCCTTACTTCAATATATTTTTGGAAGATAGCTGTCATTTATAACTCTGCAGGTTTGTGAATTACAGTGCCCCTGAGCTCCTTTCTTCAACTCGCTTTCTTGTGAGCTGGCCGCAACACCGCAGGATTGCTTCAGACCCTAGTGTGGTTCCGGCATGGCATGCTGAGCCTTTGGTTAATTCCTCTTCCTGGTGGGAAATGAGAGTTAAATTTGCCTGTCCAGAAACCTCCACCTGGTCTCTCATTGGTTCTCCCTATTCCTGTTCATTTTCCACAGAAATTGCAAACTGGCCAAACAGGAGGTTAAAGGCACTGACTCTCCAAGTGGGGAGAGTGTTAGTAAAGCGTCTGGAATGTTGCACCCGAGTACCAGGGGACGAAAACTGAGACACATTTGAACACGTTTCCCGATCACACGGTGGATCATACTCTGGGTTCCACATGCATGTTTTAGCTAAAGGAAGAATCCCTTAAACCTGGAGAGTTGAGACCCATGGAATGGGTACCATGCAATATGACTTCAAAGGGTCTGCATTTGCTCACCGAACCTCACCAGTCCTATCACTGCTGCGTTTATGCCGCTGTACACACGCTTGATTCTCTTTCAGAGACATATAAATCCATAGGTTTTAAGATTCTTACTAGTCAGGTATATTCTTAGGCGTTTAATATGGGGTGTTGAGTCCACTTCGTTGAGCCAGGAGTAGCTCTTATCTATTACATATTTGGCTTATGGAACGGTATCTGTGCTAATTTCAATCTCTGGTTTTATGCACCACCCCAACTCACCTTTCCACTTAAGCAAGCATAACTTGGGTTTCTACTTTTGAGACCCTGTTCTGTTTTGTAATTCAGTTCCTGTGTAGCCAAGTTTACATTCCGTATATTAGTGATACCTTATGATATTTCTTTTTCTGTGTGACTTATTTCACTTAGAATCATCGTACCTGAATCCACTCATTATGCTGCTACGGGCCTGATGACATAGATTTCATTGCTGAGTGATATTGCATTGTACGTAAGTTCCACAACTTCTTTATCCATTTTTCGCTTTCTGTGATATTGAACTTGTAAGGTAAATGAGGTTCTTGTAAACAGAGCCATCCCAAACTTTGGGGTGGCTGTGTCTTTTTGATTTTAATTTCCCTAAGCTATAGGACCATATGTGGAAGTGCCCTAGGCTCTGTTGCTTTGTTTTTTAGACGTTTCAGGAAACACCATATACTTCTCCAGAGTGGGTGTTGGCAATTTAAATCCCGCCCATCAGCATAACAAGGCTCCCAGTTCTCCATGGCCTGTCCTGCCTTTCTGGATTTTACACTTTTTTCAGATGGCCCTTTTGACCGGGGGGCAGTGAGACTTCATTGTAGTGCAGATTTCCTTTGCAAGCTTGCTTGGTTGGCCAAAAAGGGCGTATGCGTTTTTTCCTGAATATATTCAGGAAAAAACGCATACGCCCTTTTTGGCCAAGTGCATCATTGTGGACATTCTGCCTCTTTTCCTATGCTTTACATGCAATTCCAGTCTACCTCCTGAAATCGGTTTCCTGCAATCCTGCCCCGCTTTCAACTCCTCTTGGCAGCCTTCCTTCAATATATTTTAGGACGATAGCTGTCATTTATAACTCTGCAGGTTTGTGAATTACAGTGCCCCTTAGCTCCTTTCTTCAACTCGCTTTCTTGTGAGCTGGCCGCAACACCACAGGATTGCTTCAGGCCCTAGTTTGGTTCCGGCATGGCATGTTGAGCCTTTGGTTAATTCCTCTTCCTGGTGGGAAATGAGAGTTAAATTTGCCCGTCCAGACACCTCCACCTAGTCTCTCCTTGGTTCTCCCTATTCCTGTTCATTTTCCACAGAAATTGCAAACTGGGCCAAACAGGAGTTTAAAGGCACTGACTCTCCAAGTGGGGAGAGTGTTAGTAAAGCGTCTGGAATGTTGCACCCGAGTACCAGGGGACGAAAACTGAGACACATTTGAACACGTTTCCCGATGACACCGTGGATCATACTCTGGGTTCCACATGCATGTTTTAGCTGAAGGAAGAATACGTTAAACCTGGAGAGTTGAGACCCATGGAATGGGTACCATGCAATATGACTTCAAAGAGTTTGCATTTGCTCACCGAACCTCACCAATCCTATCACTGCTGCGTTTATACCGCTGTACACACGCTTGATTCTCTTTCGGAGACATATAAATCCATAGGTTTTAAGATTCTTACTAGTCAGGTATATTCTTAGGCGTTTAATATGGTGTGTTGAGTCCACTTCGTTGAGCAAGTAATAGCTCTTGTCTATTACATATTTGGCTTATGGAACGGTATCTGTGCAAATTTCAATCTCTGGTTTCATGCAGCACCCCAACTCACCATTCCCCTTAAGGAAGCATAAGTTGGTTTTCTGCATTTGAGACCCTATTCTGTTTTGTAATTCAGTTCCTTTGTAGCCAAGTTTAAATTCCGTGTGTTAGTGATATCTTATGATGTTTCTTTTTCTGTGTGACTTATTTCACTTAGAATCATCATACCTGAATCCACTCATTATGCTGCTACGGGCCTGATGACATAGATTTCATTGCTGAGTGATACTGCATTGTACGTAAGTACCACAACTTCTTTATCCATTTTTCGCTTTCTGTGATATTCAACTTGTACCGTAAACGAGGTTCTTGTAAACAGAGCCGGCCCAAACTTTGGGGTGGCTGTGTCTTTTTGATTTTAATTTCCCTAAGCTATAGGACCATAAGTGGAAGTGTCCTAGGCTCTGTTGCTTTGTTTTTTGGATGTTTCAGGAAACAACATACACTTCTCCAGAGTGGGTGTTGGCAATTTACATCCCACCCATCAGCATAACAAGGCTCCCAGTTCTCCATGGCCTGTCCTGCCTTTCTGGATTTTACACTTTTTTCAGATGGCCCTTTTGACCGGGGGGCAGTGAGACTTCATTGTAGTGCAGATTTCCTTTGCAAGCTTGCTTGGTTGGCCAAAAAGGGCGTATGCGTTTTTTCCTGAATATGTTCAGGAAAAAACGCATACGCCCTTTTTGGCCAAGTGCATCATTGTGGACCTTCTGCCTCTTTTCCTATGGTTTACATGCAATTCCAGTCTACCTCCTGAAATCGGTTTCCTGCAATTCTGCCCCACTTTCAAGTCCTCTTGGCAGCCTTCCTTCAATATATTTTTGGACGATAGCTGTCATTTATAACTCTGCCGGTTTGTGAATTACAGTGCCCCTGAGTTCCTTCCTTCAACTCGCTTTCTTGTGAGCTGGCTGCAACACCGCAGGATTGTTTCAGGCCCTAGTGTGCTTCTGGCATGCCACGCTGAGCCTTTGGTTAATTCTTCTTCCTGGTGGGAAATGAGAGTTAAATTTACCCTTCCAGACACCTCCACCTAGTCTCTCATTGGTTCTCCCTATTCCTGTTCATCTTACGCAGAAATTGCAAACTCGGCCAAACAGGAGGTTAAAGGCACTCACTCTCCAAGTGGGGAGAGTGTTAGTAAAGCGTCTGGAATGTTGCACCCGAGTACCAGGGGACGAAAACTGAGACACATTTGAACACGTTTCCCGATCACACGGTGGATCATACTCTGGGTTCCACATGCATGTTTAGCTGAAGGAAGAATCCCTTAAACCTGGAGAGTTGAGACCCATGGAATGGGTACCATGCAATATGATTTCAAAGGGTCTGCATTTGCTCACCTAACCTCACCAATCCTATCACTGCTGCGTTTATGCCGCTGTACACACGATTGATTCTCTTTTGGAGACATATAAATCCATAGGTTTTAAGATTCTTACTAGTCAGGTATATTCTTTGGCCTTTATTATGGGGTGTTGAGTGCACTTCGTTGAGCAAGGAGTAGCTCTTGTCTATTACATATTTGGCTTATGGAACGGTATCTGTGCTAATTTCAATCTCTGGTTTTATGCAGCACCCCAACTCACCTTTCCCCTTAAGCAAGCATAAGTTGGTTTTCTACATTTGAGACCCTGTTCTGTTTTGTAATTCAGTTCCTGTGTAGCCAAGTTTACATTCCGTGTAGTAGAGATATCTTATGATGTTTCTTTTTCTGTGTGATTTATTTCACTTAGAATCATCGTACCTGAATCCACTCATTATGCTGCTACGGGCCTGATGACATAGATTTCATTGCTGAGTGATATTGCATTGTACGTAAGTACCACAACTTCTTTATCCATTTTTCGCTTTCTGTGATATTGAACTTGTACCGTAAACGAGGTTCTTGTAAACAGAGCCGGCCCAAACTTTGGGGTGGCTGTGTCTTTTTGATTTTAATTTCCCTAAGCTATAGGACCATATGTGGAAGTGCCCTAGGCTCTGTTGCTTTGTTTTTTAGATGTTTCAGGAAACACCATACACTTCTCCACAGTGGCTGTTGGCAATTTCCATCCCGCCCATCAGCATAACAAGGCTCCCAGTTCTCCATGGCCTGTCCTGCCTTTCTGGATTTTACACTTTTTTCAGATGTCCCTTTTGACCGGGGGGCAGTGAGACTTCATGGTAGTGCAGATTTCCTTTGCAAGCTTGCTTGGTTGGCCAAAAAGGGCGTATGCGTTTTTTCCTGAATATATTCAGGAGAAAACGCATACGCACTTTTTGGCCAAGTGCATCATTGTGGACGTTCTGCCTCTTTTCCTATGCTTTACATGCAATTCCAGTCTACCTCCTGAAATCGGTTTCCTGCAATTCTGCCCCGCTTTCAAGTCCTCTTGGCAGCCTTACTTCAATATATTTTTGGAAGATAGCTGTCATTTATAACTCTGCAGGTTTGTGAATTACAGTGCCCCTGAGCTCCTTTCTTCAACTCGCTTTCTTGTGAGCTGGCCGCAACACCGCAGGATTGCTTCAGACCCTAGTGTGGTTCCGGCATGGCATGCTGAGCCTTTGGTTAATTCCTCTTCCTGGTGGGAAATGAGAGTTAAATTTGCCTGTCCAGAAACCTCCACCTAGTCTCTCATTGGTTCTCCCTATTCCTGTTCATTTTCCACAGAAATTGCAAACTGGCCAAACAGGAGGTTAAAGGCACTGACTCTCCAAGTGGGGAGAGTGTTAGTAAAGCGTCTGGAATGTTGCACCCGAGTACCAGGGGACGAAAACTGAGACACATTTGAACACGTTTCCCGATGACACCGTGGATCATACGCTGGGTTCCACATGCATGTTTTAGCTGAAGGAAGAATACGTTAAACCTGGAGAGTTGAGACCCATGGAATGGGTACCATGCAATATGACTTCAAAGAGTTTGCATTTGCTCACCGAACCTCACCAATCCTATCACTGCTGCGTTTATACCGCTGTACACATGCTTGATTCTCTTTCGGAGACATATAAATCCATAGGTTTTAAGATTCTTACTAGTCAGGTATATTCTTAGGCGTTTAATATGGTGTGTTGAGTCCACTTCGTTGAGCAAGTAATAGCTCTTGTCTATTACATATTTGGCTTATGGAACGGTATCTGTGCAAATTTCAATCTCTGGTTTCATGCAGCACCCCAACTCACCATTCCCCTTAAGGAAGCATAAGTTGGTTTTCTGCATTTGAGACCCTATTCTGTTTTGTAATTCAGTTCCTTTGTAGCCAAGTTTAAATTCCGTGTGTTAGTGATATCTTATGATGTTTCTTTTTCTGTGTGACTTATTTCACTTAGAATCATCATACCTGAATCCACTCATTATGCTGCTACGGGCCTGATGACATAGATTTCATTGCTGAGTGATACTGCATTGTACGTAAGTACCACAACTTCTTTATCCATTTTTCGCTTTCTGTGATATTCAACTTGTACCGTAAACGAGGTTCTTGTAAACAGAGCCGGCCCAAACTTTGGGGTGGCTGTGTCTTTTTGATTTTAATTTCCCTAAGCTATAGGACCATAAGTGGAAGTGTCCTAGGCTCTGTTGCTTTGTTTTTTGGATGTTTCAGGAAACAACATACACTTCTCCAGAGTGGGTGTTGGCAATTTACATCCCACCCATCAGCATAACAAGGCTCCCAGTTCTCCATGGCCTGTCCTGCCTTTCTGGATTTTACACTTTTTTCAGATAGCCCTTTTGACCGGGGGGCAGTGAGACTTCATTGTAGTGCAGATTTCCTTTGCAAGCTTGCTTGGTTGGCCAAAAAGGGCGTATGCGTTTTTTCCTGAATATGTTCAGGAAAAAACGCATACGCCCTTTTTGGCCAAGTGCATCATTGTGGACCTTCTGCCTCTTTTCCTATGGTTTACATGCAATTCCAGTCTACCTCCTGAAATCGGTTTCCTGCAATTCTGCCCCACTTTCAAGTCCTCTTGGCAGCCTTCCTTCAATATATTTTTGGACGATAGCTGTCATTTATAACTCTGCCGGTTTGTGAATTACAGTGCCCCTGAGTTCCTTCCTTCAACTCGCTTTCTTGTGAGCTGGCTGCAACACCGCAGGATTGTTTCAGGCCCTAGTGTGCTTCTGGCATGCCACGCTGAGCCTTTGGTTAATTCTTCTTCCTGGTGGGAAATGAGAGTTAAATTTACCCTTCCAGACACCTCCACCTAGTCTCTCATTGGTTCTCCCTATTCCTGTTCATCTTACGCAGAAATTGCAAACTCGGCCAAACAGGAGGTTAAAGGCACTCACTCTCCAAGTGGGGAGAGTGTTAGTAAAGCGTCTGGAATGTTGCACCCGAGTACCAGGGGACGAAAACTGAGACACATTTGAACACGTTTCCCGATCACACGGTGGATCATACTCTGGGTTCCACATGCATGTTTAGCTGAAGGAAGAATCCCTTAAACCTGGAGAGTTGAGACCCATGGAATGGGTACCATGCAATATGACTTCAAAGGGTCTGCATTTGCTCACCTAACCTCACCAATCCTATCACTGCTGCGTTTATGCCGCTGTACACACGATTGATTCTCTTTTGGAGACATATAAATCCATAGGTTTTAAGATTCTTACTAGTCAGGTATATTCTTTGGCCTTTATTATGGGGTGTTGAGTGCACTTCGTTGAGCAAGGAGTAGCTCTTGTCTATTACATATTTGGCTTATGGAACGGTATCTGTGCTAATTTCAATCTCTGGTTTTATGCAGCACCCCAACTCACCTTTCCCCTTAAGCAAGCATAAGTTGGTTTTCTACATTTGAGACCCTGTTCTGTTTTGTAATTCAGTTCCTGTGTAGCCAAGTTTACATTCCGTGTAGTAGTGATATCTTATGATGTTTCTTTTTCTGTGTGATTTATTTCACTTAGAATCATCGTACCTGAATCCACTCATTATGCTGCTACGGGCCTGATGACATAGATTTCATTGCTGAGTGATATTGCATTGTACGTAAGTACCACAACTTCTTTATCCATTTTTCGCTTTCTGTGATATTGAACTTGTACCGTAAACGAGGTTCTTGTAAACAGAGCCGGCCCAAACTTTGGGGTGGCTGTGTCTTTTTGATTTTAATTTCCCTAAGCTATAGGACCATATGTGGAAGTGCCCTAGGCTCTGTTGCTTTGTTTTTTAGATGTTTCAGGAAACACCATACACTTCTCCACAGTGGCTGTTGGCAATTTACATCCCGCCCATCAGCATAACAAGGCTCCCAGTTTCCATGGCCTGTCCTGCCTTTCTGGATTTTACACTTTTTTCAGATGGCCCTTTTGACCGGGGGGCAGTGAGACTTCATGGTAGTGCAGATTTCCTTTGCAAGCTTGCTTGGTTGGCCAAAAAGGGCGTATGCGTTTTTTCCTGAATATTCAGGAAAAAACGCATACGCCCTTTTTGGCCAAGTGCATCATTGTGGACGTTCTGCCTCTTTTCCTATGCTTTACATGCAATTCCAGTCTACCTCCTGAAATCGGTTTCCTGCAATTCTGCCCCGCTTTCAAGTCCTCTTGGCAGCCTTACTTCAATGTATTTTTGGAAGATAGCTGTCATTTATAACTCTGCAGGTTTGTGAATTACAGTGCCCCTGAGCTCCTTTCTTCAACTCGCTTTCTTGTGAGCTGGCCGCAACACCGCAGGATTGCTTCAGACCCTAGTTTGGTTCCGGCATGGCATGCTGAGCCTTTGGTTAATTCCTCTTCCTGGTGGGAAATGAGAGTTAAATTTGCCTGTCCAGACACCTCCACCTAGTCTCTCATTGGTTCTCCCTATTCCTGTTCATTTTCCACAGAAATTGCAAACTGGCCAAACAGGAGGTTAAAGGCACTGACTCTCCAAGTGGGGAGAGTGTTAGTAAAGCGTCTGGAATGTTGCACCCGAGTACCAGGGGACGAAAACTGAGACACATTTGAACACGTTTCCCGATGACACCGTGGATCATACTCTGGGTTCCACATGCATGTTTTAGCTGAAGGAAGAATCCCTTAAACCTGGAGAGTTGAGACCCATGGAATGGGTACCATGCAATATGACTTCAAAGGGTCTGCATTTGCTCACCGAACCTCACCAATCCTATCACTGCTGCGTTTATGCCGCTGTACACACGCTTGATTCTCTTTCGGAGACATATAAATCCATAGGTTTTAAGATTCTTACTAGTCAGGTATATTCTTAGGCGTTTAATATGGGGTGTTGAGTCCACTTCGTTGAGCAAGGAGTAGCTCTTGTCTATTACATATTTGGCTTATGGAACGCTATCTGTGCTAATTTCAATCTCTGGTTTTATGCACCACCCCAACTCACCTTTCCACTTAAGCAAGCATAACTTGGGTTTCTACTTTTGAGACCCTGTTTTGTTTTGTAATTCAGTTCCTGTGTAGCCAAGTTTACATTCCATATATTAGTGATACCTTATGATATTTCTTTTTCTGTGTGACTTATTTCACTTAGAATCATCGTACCTGAATCCACTCATTATGCTGCTACGGGCCTGATGACATAGATTTCATTGCTGAGTGATATTGCATTGTACGTAAGTACCACAACTTCTTTATCCATTTTTCGCTTTCTGTGATATTCAACTTGTACCGTAAACGAGGTTCTTGTAAACAGAGCCGTCCCAAACTTTGGGGTGGCTGTGTCTTTTTGATTTTAATTTCCCTAAGCTATAGGACCATAAGTGGAAGTGCCCTAGGCTCTGTTGCTTTGTTTTTTCGATGTTTCAGGAAACACCATACACTTCTCCAGAGTTGCTGCTGGCAATTTACATCCCACCCATCAGCATAACAAGGCTCCCAGTTCTCCATGGCCTGTCCTGCCTTTCTGGATTTTACACTTTTTTCAGATGGCCCTTTTGACTGAGGGGCAGTGAGACTTCATTGTAGTGCAGATTTCCTTTGCAAGCTTGCTTGGTTGGCCAAAAAGGGCGTATGCGTTTTTTCCTGAATATATTCAGGAAAAAACGCATACGCCCTTTTTGGCCAAGTGCATCATTGTCGACGTTCTGAGTGTTTTCATATGTTTTCAGTGCAATTCCTGTCTACCTCCTGAAATCGGTTTCCTGCAGTTCTGCCTTGCTCTCAGTGCCTCTTCATAGCCTTACCTCAATATACTTTTGGAAAATAGTTGGCCTTTATAACGCTGCAGGTTTTTGAATTGCAGTGGCCCTTAGCTCCATTTTTCAGCTCTTATTTTTGTGATCTTGCCTCATATCCACAGGATTTCTTCAGGACCTATTCTTCTTCTGGGACGCCTTGCTCTGCCTTTGGTTAATTCTTCCTCCTGATGTGAAATTAGAGTGACATGTGCCCATTGAAACCGCTACAGCTATTTTCTCACTGGTTCCCCCTATTCCCATTCATCCTCCGCACTAACTGCAGACTGTGCGATACCGGAACTTAAAGGCATTGACTCTCCATGTGGAGATGTTGTTAGTAAAGTGGCTGGAATGTTGATCCGGAGCCCCAGGAGAGGAAAATGAGGTGCATTTTAGAAACCTTTCCCGATCATATGGTATACCATCCGCTGGATTTCCCATGCATGGTTTAGCTGTAGGAAGATTCCCTTCAACTTGGAGTGTTGGGACCCTTGGAATAAGTAGCATGAAGTATTGCATTAAACTTTCGGCAGTTGCTCACCAAAGCTCTCCAATCCTTTCAGCCCCAAGTGTCCAGCCTTATGTCTTATCCAGCTGTGGGTTTATATGTGGTCATTCCAGGTTGCATCACAGCCCCTGAGCGAATTTTGTAAGAATTTTTCTCTCTTTCATTGTTTCTGCGTTTTGGTTTTAAAATTTATTTCTATAATGGGGTTTAGCTCATTTTCACTGCTGTGTTTGTGCCGCTCTGCGCACACTTGATTCCCTTATGGAGATATATCAATACATGGGTTTTAAGATTCTTATTACTCAGATATATTTCTCTGTGGTGTATAGGGTGTGTTGAGGCCAGTTCATTGAGCGAGGTGTAGATCTTGTCTGATACCTATTTGGTTTATTGAACGGTATCTGTGCTAATTTCAAACTCTGGTTTTATGCATCACCCCACCTCTCCTTTCCCCTTAAGCTGACATAAGTGTGTTTTCTAAATGTGAGACACTGTTCTGTTTTGTAATTAATTTTTTGTGCAGCCATATTTATCCTCCCTCTATAAGTGATATCTTATGATATGTTTCTTTTTCTGTTTGACTTATTTCAAGTAGTATTATCGGACCTCAATCCACTCTTTATCCTTCTACTAGCCTTATTACATTGATTTCATGGTGAAGAGATATTCCATTGTACATAAGTACCACATTTTCTTTATCCATTGTTCTCTTTCCTGGGATATTTAAGGTGTACTGAAGTTGAGGTTCTTGTAAACAGAGTAGCCCTAAACTGTGGTGTGCTTGTGTCTTGTTGATATTTAGACTTCCCTAGATATACTCCCGTGATTGGAAGTGCCCTATGCTCTGTCGCTCTGTTTTTTAGATGATTTAGGAACCACCATACACTTCTCCAGAGTGGCTCTCGGCAGTTCACACACTGTCCATCAGCGTATAAAGGCTCCCTGTTCTCCATGGCCTGTCCTGCATTTCTGGTTTTTACAATTTTTTCGGATGGCCCTTTTGACCGGTGGGAAATGAGACTTCTTTGTTGTGCACATTTGCATTGCTTGCTTGCTTGCTTGCCCATAAAGTGCGTATGCGTTTTTTCCTGGATATATTCAGGAAAAAACGCATACTCCCTTTTGGGCCAACTGCATCATTGTCGAAATTCTGCCGCTTTTCATGTGCTTTAAAGGCGAGTCCAATCTATCTCTTGAAATCTGTTTCTTGCAATTCTGTCTTGCATTCAGATCCTCTTCTTTGCCTTACCTCAACATATTTTTGGACGTTAGTTTTCATTTATAACTCTGCAGGTTTGTGAATTGCAGTGACCCTGAGCTCCATTTTTTAAGTTGCTCTTTTGTGAGCTGGCCTCAAAACCGCAGGATTGCTTCAGGCCCTATTTTGGCTCCGGCGAGGCGGGCTGAGCCTTTTTTTAATTCTTATTCTTAATGGGAAATTAGAGTGACATGTGCCCGTCCAAACCCCTACAACTATTCTCTCATTGTTTCCCCCTGTTCCCGTTCATCCTCCTCACAATTTGCAAAATGTGTGAAACAGAAGTTTAAATGTGCTGATTCTCTAAGTGGGGAGATTCTAAGTAACGTGGCTGCAATGATGAACAGGAGCACCAGGAGAGGATAAATGAGGTGCATTTTAGACACATCTCCCGATCACATGGTGTACAGTCCTCTGGGTTTTCCATGCATGTTTTAGCTGTAGGAAGATTCCTTGAACCTGCAGATTTGGGACCCATTGAATGGGTACCAGGTAGTATTACTTTAAAGGGTGTGCATTTCCTCACCCAACCTCACATTTCTCTTAGCGCGAACAGTTTCCAGCCTTATGTCTCATCCTGCTGTGGGTCTAGATGTGTTCAATCCATGTTGCATCACCGTCCCTGAGGAAAAGTTGTAAGAGGTTTTCTCTGTCTCTCTGTCGTTTATTTTTTTCAATTTATTACTATATTGGTTACAGCTGATTTTCAAAGCTCTGTTTCTTGCTGCTGTACATCCACTTGATTCACGTACAGAGAGACATCAATAAATTCTTTTTCAGATTCTTACCAGTCATAGATATTCTTTTCCGGTGACTTGAGTGTGCTGAGTGCAGTTCTTTTAGCTACCGTGTAGGCCTTGTTGATTATCAGTTTGGTATTTGGAATGGTATCTTTGCTAATCTCAACCTCCTGGATGATGCCTCACCCCTCCCCACCTTTCCCGTTTAGCAGCCTTACGCGTGTTTTCTACATATTTGACTATGTTTTTGTTTTGTAATTTATTTCATGTGTAGCCATTTTGGATTCCACCTTTAAGTGATATCTTATGATATGTGTCTTTTTCTTTTTGAATTATGTCACTTAGAATGATCATACGTAACTCCTCCGGAGTTGTTACAACTGGCCATATTTCATTGATTTCCAGGCTGAGTAATATTCCACTCTACATAAGTACCACATCTCTATCCATTTTTTCCCTCCAGAGACATTTAAGTTATATCCTAGTCGAGGATCTTTTAAACAGAGAGGCAGTAAACATTGGGGTGCCTGTGTCCTCTCGATTTTTGTTTTTCCCAAGATATACGCCCATGAGTGCAAGTGCCCTATGCTCTGTAGCTCATTTTTTAGATGCTTTAGTAAACACAATACACTTCTCCAGAATGGCCGTTGGCAATATACATTTCCACTATAAGCCTCACAGGGCTCCCTCTTCTCCTTGCCCTGTCCTGCATTTCTGGCGTTTACACTTTATGAGGATGGCTCTTCTGACTGATGCGAAGTGATATCTTTTGTAGTATTGATTTCCAGTGCCCACCTGTTTGGTTGGCTAAAAAAGTGTATGCCCTTTTCTTGAATATATACAGAAAAAAACGCATACAGCCTTTTTGGCCAACTGCAATGTCGGAAATGTTCAGCCCCTTTTCTTGTGCTTAATGGCGAGTCCTTTCTACCTCCTCAAATCCCTTTCCTGCCATTCTCCGTTGCTTGCCAATCCTTTTCTTTGACTTTCCTCAAGACATTTTTCAGTGATAGATATTTTCAACTCTGCAGTTTCGTGAATTTTACTGCCCCTGAGTTCCATTGTTCAACTTGTGTTTATGGGAACTGGCCACAAAGCAGTGGGATTTCCTCAAGCCCTATACTGTTTCCATGGGCAACCCTAGCCTTTGGTCAATTCATCTTCCTGATTGGAAATTAGAGTGACATGTGCCTGTCTGAACACCTAGGACTTGTCTCTCATTGTTCCTCATCCTTCCGCTTCATCCTCTGGACAAATTCCAAACTGTACGCAACAGGATGTTGACAGTGTTGACATCTCCAAGTGGGGGACTGTTAGTAAAGACGCTGGAGGGGTGAACCCGAGCACCAGGAGATGAGGAGATGAGATGCCTTTTCCAAACTCTTCCCGATCAGACGGTATACCATCCTCTGGATGTGACAGACATGTTTTAGCAGTAGGAAGAGTCCCATTCATGTAAGGAGAACACCAGGGCTTTTTCAAAATCAGTGTCTCCCCGAAACCCAAACTGGGGAGTTTTTTAAGCTACGGCTACACATATGTTCATTAAGGGCCTTGGGAAGTAGGCAGAGTCCAAACTTTAGATGACTGAAGTCTTCAGGGTCAGAAGCACTCACCACCGGCTTCCCTTAGGTTACACTTTAACTGTCATTGATAGATGATGTCAATAAAAATATCTGTTCTTTTTCCGATTATTTCCCCTTATAGGTTATTGCACAATATTGAGTGTAGTTCCCTGTGCTATACAGTAGTTCCTTGTTGATGATCTATTTTATACATAGCAGTGTGTATGTGTTAATTCCAAACTGTTAATTTATCCCTCCTCCCACCTTTCCCCTTTGGTAATAATAAATTATAAGATTTTATACTTCTCAGAAATGGGGGAGCTGAAAGAGAGGTATCATTTTCAATGGAAAAGCATTTAAAACAAGATTGAAGCTTTAACCAAGATTATTAGATGTACATCCTTGGAAAGAAATCACTTCATTTCTCTAATATTGACCTGACAAATAAGACAAACCTTTTCACTGAACTTGCTTATAATAAAGTGATGGAAATATCAAATGGAAGTGTTAGAAACATCTTATTTTACCCGAGCCTTATAAACTGTTCTATGTTAACTACAGTTTGGCTCACACATCTGTTCATTGAAGTTACAATAGTCTCAATTTCTGTTACTGATCCTCCAGAGTGGACCCCAACAAGGGTCCCCCTGCCCAGTGTCATTGGGGCCAACAGATCGAGACTGAGTTTGGTTCCCAAGCAAAGGAAACTTTATATTTTCATCAGAGAATGGAGAGGTGAGAGCATGCACTACCCCGTGGGCTGTGGGCTGGGCTGCTGTGTAGAGATCCTGTCAGAGTCAGTGAGAGGGAGGGGGTGGAGCTCTCAAGGGCCGGGTTGGCTGCAGCTCAGGCTCTATATCTCGGAGTCTGCACTGGGCCCCAGGAGCTGAGGTGTCGACCCAGCCATTCTGCACCAGGAAATCTGGTCTGAAGTGCCGGGTGTGGAACCTCTGCATGCGGGACCCTAGGAGCACGTGAAATTAGACAAAGCACAAAGGATAAAAAAGGTCAGACTTGACTTTATTGCCCAGATTCTATTTTTATCTCCCAGGGATTTTTAATGGGCTTTGCTGGGGACAAACCCCTCCTCTGCCTTTTGTCCCGTTCCTCATTCTTGGAGTGCTGAGGGTGCAGACCCTTCTTCTGTAACTGCTGAGTGCTGAGTTGGGAGCCCTCATACCAGGGGACGAGGGTCAGAACTTCTCCCCAGCAGCCTCCAGGTGACGTTGATTGGCCCCAGGACCCCTGCCTCCCTGCTCGTCCGCCTGAGCACCAGCATTGGAAGTGTTATAGATTCTAATGACCTTTAAGGGTCCAGGAAAGAGATGTGCAGAGACGCTGTGGGGGCCGGTTTCACCCCGCCCCACATTTGTTCGGCCACCTTAGGCTGACCGTTTCTGCCAGCCTAGATGCTCTGACCAGTAGTCTGCTCTTTCTTCAATTAGGCCCCTGAATTAACGTAAAAACAGCACCAGGTGTCAGAGCCCTGCCCGCTCAACTCCCAGACAGTCCAGGGTCAGTGGTGATCGAGGACCATGATGGCCACTGAGTCAACAGCCTTTTGAAGTAAACAGGAGTCCAGCCGGTCTTATTGGCCACCATCATCACGGTGTCTGTAGGCTTTTCTATGGTGACAGTGTGATATACGGTTCCCCCGCCAAGATTATTAGCTCCCCTCCGGGTGCAGGAAGTCCTGCAAGCAGTAGTCTACTCCTTCGGGACACACTATTGTTGTTTTATGAGAGAAACTCCAGGTCAAGTGATGTTCACATGAGTCGTCATGGTGCCCTGTTGCCCCCGGTTATCTCTCTGGATGTTGGAGTTGGAGGGCCTCCTCACTCGAGGTCGGTGTGCCCACGGAGCGAACCCTGCAACTTCAGGGCATGGTTGGTGATTAGGATCACCACGTGGGGTCCTTTTCCCTTAGGAGGGAGGTGGCCTTTTGGGCTGCTGATTTCCAGGTTTTTAGATACCGCCAGTATCTTGGCCAGATGTGGCAGTGGGCCAAGCCCCTTGGTGACTGTAGTTTATCCTACCTGGATGGCATTCTTGCGTTGTTCCATTTCAAGTGGTCCCAGTTTTTGCACTAATTCTCCAATGGCGATTCACCTTTCACCGGGAATGGAAAGGTCAAAGGGTTTAGCTCAATTAGGGAGTTCCAGGGCAAGGGTCTGAATTGACTGCTCTTTCCATTCTTGAAAGGCCACTTCTGGATTCTGTTCCAAAGGATCATCATCTTTTCCTTTCAGTGTTTCATATAGAGGCCCAGCTAGTAGACTGTAGTTAGGGATCCAGAAGCAGCAAACCCTGGCCTCCCCAGGAACCCCTAAGCTGTCTTCTAGTTTTAGAAAGGGGTAAGGCTGCAAATGGTTTCTTCCCTTTCCTGGGATGGGCTTCTCTGACCTTGTGTGAGAATGAAGCCCAGGCAGGTCACCGCAGTCTGTGATATTTGAGCTTTTTCTTGGACAACTTCTATCCTTTATTGGCTTGGTAGTTCAGAGGCCTCCTTAGTAGGGCTGGCGATCAGAATGTCGTCTGCATATTGAAGGAGGGTTTCCTTTTCCAGAGGTAGAACTTTTCGGTCGTTAGCTAAGCTTTCCCCAAAGATGGTGTGGGAATTTTTGAACCCTTGGGGCAAGACGGCCCGGAAGTATTGTTTTAGTTGTATGTTGAGTCCTGCCACTCACAAGCCAAAATTTCTTGTGACTCTGGGACTAATGGAATACAAAAGAAGGCATCATTGAAGACTAATACAGAATACCATGTCCTGGTGGTTGGTAGAATGACCAGCAGGGTGTAGGAATCAGGAGTAACTGGAGGTATATCCTCGGTGGCTTCACTGACTGTCCTGACATCCTTTACCAGGTCCCCAGCAGCCCATGGGGCTCTCGTGGTCAGGCCAATCCCAGGATATGAAGCTCTCCTGGGCAGGTACCCCACCCCCAACCCAGCCCACGGGGCTCTCATGGTCAGGCCCCTCCCAGGATACAGAGCTACCCTTGCAGGTACCGTGGCAGGGCTGGGCACACAGGAACCGTGCACATAGCCCTCATTGAAGAGCACCCCCAGCTCACCTGTCGCTCAGAGCTGACACAGAGCACCTCAGAGCAGGACTTGAACTAACAAACAGCAGCTCCGACAGGTCTGTGACCCTGGGCATCACTCTGTGTGGCCTCCCTCCACCTGGTCTTCCAGAGACTTCCACTGCACCCAGGGCACCAGGCCTCTGTCTCCAACCACCACCCACCCCTCCTCTCCCTGACTCCTGGGTTCGTCTCATTAGGAGAGGGTTTTCTTGAAGTTGTCTCCCACTCATGGGCCAGATAAAATGATTAGAAAACAAGCCAAAGCTGCAGCCCCTTGTCTATCCTGACTCTCAGGAGCCCACACCTGTTCCTTGGACCTGGCCCGTTCAGCAAGTTCCATTTTCTGCAACTGTGAGCCCCTGAGGGGTGATGATTGGCTACCTGGGCAGCCTTACCATGCCGGCCAGCCCTCCCCAGGTGTGCCTGGGTTGAGATCAATATAAATACCACTCCAGGCAGCAAAAGCCCCTGCAGCTGTGCCTGACGCCATTTTCTCTGCCCTGTCAGCAGTCTCGGGGCTGGGCTGGTGGGAGGGAGTGAGAGGCCACGGCTTTGTGGGTGGCCCAGTGTGAGTGGGGCTCTGCTGGACTTTCTGCAGCAGTTGCCAGGCTGCCACCTGCTAAAGAAGAGGATGTGTCACCCATACCTGCTGCTGGAATTTCTCCCTGGGCAGAGGTGAGGAAGGAAAAAAGCAGTGGGGGCAGGGACAGGACGGGTATCTCAGGCAGGGAAATGGAAATCTTCCAGAAGAGCACCCAGGGCCAGGACCATCCTGGCTGGCCTGCAGGCACCAAGTCAGCTGGCATGCTGTCACTCGTGTGGCTCCATGGCCCTTCCTCTAGGCTTTCAAGTCCTTGTATATATTCAGGTGTTTTACCTGGGAAGGGTGGGAACAGTTCAGCAGCAACTGGCCTGGGGCTCAGCTCACGTTTACTCACAGATGCCTCGGCACGGTGCCCCAGCTTTGCAATGAGGACGCTTGTTGTGTGGGGGCTGCTGGCTGAATGGGAGACGATTCCCCACCACTGACCAACTTCAGAATTGTTTACAACTGGAGCAAGTGCCCTGATACGGTTTTCCTCTGAGTAACTGGTGGGTTCTGTTTTTTTTTTCTCTTTTTCGTTTTTGGTTCAAGGTAGATTTTATTCCTCTTTTTTGTATTTACAGATATAAGCATGGAAATAATTTATTCATATAAATACATGTATGTGAAGGGAATAATTGTTTTTTCTGTTTTATTTTTTAAATTTTATTTCTTTTTAATTTTGAATTTTATTTTATATTTTTATACAGCAGGTTCTCATTGGTTATCTATTTTATACATATAAATGTTTACATGCCAATCCCAATCTCTCAACTCCTCCCACCACCACCCCTCCAAGAGCTTTCCCCCCTTGTTGTCCATACGATTGTTGTCTACATCTGTTGCTCTATTTATGCCTTGCAAAACGGTTAATCTGTACAGTTTTTCTAGGTTCCACATATATGCATGAATATACAAGATTTGTTTTTCTCTTTCTGACTTACTTCACTCTGTATGACAGTCTCTAGATCCATCGACGTCTCTACAAATGACCCAATTTCATTCCTTTCATGGCTTAGTAATATTCCATTTTATATATGTACCACAGCTTTATGCATTCGTCTGTCTGTGGGCATTTAGGTTGCTTCCATTACCTCGATATTGTAAATAGTGATGCAATGAACATTGCGGTGAATGTCTCTTTTTGATTTATGGTTTTGTCTGAGTATATGTCCAGTCCTGGGATTGCTGTATCATATGGTAATTCTATTATTAGTTTCTTAAGAAACTCCATATTGTTCTCCATAGTGACTGTATCAATTTATATTCCCAACAATAGTGGAAGAGGCTTCCTTTTCTCCACACCCTTTCCAGCATTTGTTGTTTGTAGATTTTCAGATGATGCCCATTCTAACAGGTGTGAGGTGATACCTCATTGTTGAGTCCATTTCGTTGAGCAAGGGGTAGGTCTTGTCTATTACATATTTGGCTTATGGAACGGTATCTGTGCTAATTTCAAACTCTGGTTTTATGCAGCACCCCAACTCACCTTTCCCCTTAAGCAAGCATAAGTTGGTTTTCTAAACTTGAGACCCTGTTCTGTTTTGTAATTCAGTTCATGTGTAGCCAAGTTTACATTCCGTGCATTAGTGATACCTTATGATGTTTCTTTTTCTGTGTGACTTATTTCACTTAGAATCATCATGCCTCAATCCACTCATTATGCTGGTACAGGCCTGGTGACACAGATTTCATTGCTGAGTGGTATTCTGTTGTACATAAGTACCGCAACTTCTTTATCAATTATTTGTTCTCTGGGATATTTAACTTGTACTGTAGAAGAGGCTCCTGTAAACAGAGCCGTTGTAAATTTTGGGGTGGCTGTGTCTTTTTGATTTTAATTTCCCTAAGCTATAGGACCATAAGTGGAAATGCCCTAGACTCTGTTGCTTTGTTTTTCAGATGTATCAGGAAACACCATACACTTCTCCAGAGTGGCTGTTGGCAATGTACATCCCGCCCATCAGCATAACAAGGCTCCTTTTTCCCCATGGCCTGTCTTGCCTTTCTGGATTTTACACTTTTCTCAGATGGCCCTTTAGACCGGGGGGAAGTGACACTTCATAGTAGTTCGGATTTCCATTGCAAGCTTGCTTGGTTTGCCAAAAAGGGCGTATGTGTTTGTTCCTGAATATATTCAGGAACAAACTCATACGCCCTTTGTTGCCAAGTGCATCATTGTCGATGTTCTGCCTCTTTTCCTATGCTTTAAATGCAATTCCAGTCTACCTCCTGAAATCGGTTTCCTGCAATTCTGCCCCGCTTTCAAGTCCTCTTCGCAGCCTTACTTCAATATATTTTTGGACGTTATCTGTCATTTATAACTCTGCAGGTTTGTGAATTACAGGGCCCCTGAGCTCCTTTCTTCAACTCGCTTTCTTGTGAGCTGGCCGCAAACCCGCAAGACTGCTTCAGGCCCTAATCTGCTTCTGGCAGGGCACGCTGAGCCTTTGGTTAATTCCTCTTCCTGGTGGGAAATGAGTGTTAAATATGCCCGTCCAGACACCTACCTCACTCTCAACCCCTTGGTGATGTGGGTCCTCTGGTTTGTGGCCACTTTTGCTGGGTTCCTCACCTTTCGATGATGTGGCCCCACTAGTGTGAGGACACTCCTGCTTGGTTCTCATCCACGTGGTTATGTGGACCCCCTGGTGAGAGTCTGTTCCTGGCTTTGTTCCTCACCCACCTGTGAGGGAGACCCTCTGCTGATAGGTCACCCCTGCATGGCTGGCACACACTGCCTTGGTGAAGTCAGCCGTGTGGTGGCAGTTGGAGCGTGCTGGGAATCTCTTCCCCCCGGTGATGAGGGCCCTCTTGCGTCAGGCCCTAACTGCTGGGCTCACCAACTTTTCTTAGTGAGCCCAGTGATGCTTTGGCACTCCTCTTAGGATCCCATCTCCATGGGGATGTGGGCCTTCTGCTCTGAGGTCCCAACGGCTGGGTTGTTCACATTTTCATGATGTGGGCTCTCTGGTGTTAGTTCACAGAAGCCTGGATCCCATAGCCTCTGTGCTCTTGGCTGCCTGCTGGGAGGTTCCAACTGCTGGATTCCTCACTTTTTTAATTTTTTGGGCCCTCTGTTGTGAGGATCCTCCTGCCTGCCTCACTCCCAGCCCCTTCGTGATGTGTGTCGTCTGGTTTGAGGCCACATGTGCTGGGTTCCTCACCTTTTGATGATGTGGGACCAATGGTCTTAGGAGACTCCTGCCTGGTTCACATCCCCTTGGTGATGTGGGTCCTCTGTTGAGAGTCTGATCCTGGCTGGGTTCCTCACCCATCTGTGAGGTAGGCCGTCTGATGTGAGGTCACTCTTGCCTGGCTTGCTCACCTCGCCTTGTGGACATGAGCCCTCTGGTGGCACTTGGAGCCTGCTGGGAGCCTCCTCTCCTCGGTGATGAGGGCCCTCTGGCGTCAGGCCCTAACTGCTGGGCTCCCCAACTTTTCTTAGTGAGCCCAGTGTTGCTCAAGCACTCCTCTTAGGTTCCCATCCCCATGGGGATGTGGGCCTTCTGCTCTGAGGTTCCAACGGCTGGGTTGATCACAATTTCATGATGTGGGCTCTCTGGTGTTAGTTCACTGTGGCCTGGATCCCATAGCCTCTGTGGTCTTGGCTGCCTGCTGGGAGGTTCCAACTGCTCGATTCCTCAACTTTTGTATTCTATGGGTCCTGTGTTGTGATGCTCCTCCTGCCTGCCTCACTCGCAACCCCTTCGTGATGTGGGTCTTCTGGTTTGAGGCCACATGTGCTGGGTTAGGCAACTTTCAATGATGTGGCCCCACTGGTGTGAGGACACTCCTGCCTGGTTCCCATCCCCTTGGTGATGTGGGCCTTCTGGTGACAGTCTTATCCTGGCTGGGTTCCTCACTCTTCTGTGAGGTAGGCCCTCTGCTGTGAGGTCAATCCTGCCTGACTTGCACACATCACCTTGGCGACGTGGGCCCTCTGTTGGCACATGGAACCTGCTGGGAGCCTCCTGCCCTCGGTGATGACGGCCCTCTAGCATCAGGTTCTAACTGCTGGGCTCCCCACGTTTTCTGATGTGAGCCCAGTGATGCCAGGACACTCCTGTCAGGTTCCCATCCCCATGGGGATGTGGGCTTTCTGCTCTGAGGTCCCAATGCCTGGGTTGCTCACAGTTTCATGATGTGGGCTCTCTGGTGTTAGTTAACTCCTGCCTGCATCCCATAGCTTCTGTGCTCTCGGCCGCCTGCTGGGAGGTTCCAAATGCTGGATTCCTCACTTTTTTTATTCTTTGGGCCCTCTGTTTTTAGGCTACTCCTACCTGCCTCACTCCCATCCCCTTTGTGATGTATGTCCTCTGATATGAGGCCACATGTGCTGGGTTCCTCACCTTTCGATGATGTGGCCCCACTGGTGGGAGGACAGTCCTGACTGGTTCCCATCCCCTTGGTGTTGTGGGCCCTCTGGTGAGAGTCTCATCCTGCCTCGGTTCCTCACCCTTCTGTGAGATAGGCCCTCTGCTGTGAGGTCACTACTGCCTGGCTGGTGCATGCCACCTTGTAGACGTGGGCCCTCTGTTGGCAGTTGGAACCTGCTGGGAGTCTCCTCCCCTCAGTTATGAGGGCCCCCTGGCATCAGGCCCTAACTGCTGGGCTCCTAACATTTTCTGATATGTGCTAAGTGGTGCAAAGCCACTCCTGCCAGGTTCCCATCCCAATGGGGATGTGGGCCTTCTGTTCTGAGGTCCCAACAGCTGGGCTGCTCACAGGTTCATGATGTGGGCCCTCTGCTGTGAGTTCACTGCGGCCTGGATCCCATAGCCTCGGTGCTCTGGGCCACTTGCTGGGAGGTTCCAACTGCTGGATTCCTCAACTTTTATATTCTATGGACCCTGTGTTGTGAGGCCAGTCCTGCCAGCCTCATTCCGAACCCCTTGGTGATGTGGTTCCTCTGGTTTGAGGACACATGTGCTGGGATCCTCACCTTTCGATGATGTTGTCTCACTGGTGTGGGGACACTCCTGCCTGGTTCCCATCCCCTTGGTGATGTGGGCCCTCTGGTGAGAGTCTGATCCTGGCTGTGTTCCTCACCCTTCTGTGAGGTGGGCCCTCTGCTGTGAGGTCACTCCTGCCAGGCTGGCACACATCACCTTGGTGATGTTGGCCCTCTGGTGGCAGCTGGAGCCTGCTGGGAGCCTCCTCCTCTCGGTGATGAGTGCCCTCTAGCGTCAGGCCCTAACTTCTGAGCACCCCACGTTTTCTGATGTGAGCCCAGTGATGCCAGGACACTCCTGTCATGTTCCCATCACCATGGGGATATGGGCCTTCTGCTCTGAGGTCCCAATGTCTGGGTTGCTCACAGTTTCATGATGTGGGCTGTCTGGTGTTAGTTCACTCTGGCCTGGTTCCTCTAGCCTCTGTGCTCTGGGCCGCCTGCTGGGAGGTTCCAACTGCTGGATTCCTCACCTTTCTTATTTTTGGGCCCTCTGTTATGAGGCTCCTCCTGCCTGCCTCACTCCCAGCCCCTTGGTGATGGGTGTCCTATGGTTTGAAGCCACATGTTCTGGGTTCCTCACCTTTAGATGATGTGGCCCTACTCATGTGAGGACACTCCTGCCTGGTTCCAATCCATTTGGTGATGTGGGCCCTCTGGTGCGAGTCTGATCCTGACTGGGTTCGTCACACTTCTCTGAGGTGGGCCCTCTGCTGTGAGGTCATTCGTGCCTGGTTGGCACACATCGCCTTGGCGACGTCAGCCCTCTGGTGGCAGTTGGAGCCTGCTGGGAGCCTCCTTCCCTTGGTGATGAGGGTCCTCTGGCGTCAGGCCCTAACTGCTGGTCGCTCAAAATTTTCTGATACGTTCTCAGTGGTGCGAGGACACTCCTACCAGAATTCCATCCCCATGGGGATGTGGGCCTCCTGCTCTGAGGTCCCAATGGCTGGGTTGCTCAGTTTCATGACATGGGCCCTCTTCTGTGAGTTCACTGTGGCCTGGATCCCATAGCCTCGGTGCTCTGGGCCGCCTGCTGGGAGGTTCCAACTGCTGGATTCCTCACTTTTTTATTCTATGTGCCCAGTGTTGTGAGGCTACTCCTGCCTGCCTCACTCCGAGGTCCTTGGTGATGTGGGTCCTCTGGTTTGAGGACACATGTGCTGAGTACCTCAGCTTTCGATGATGTGGCCCCACTGATGTGAAGACACTCCTGCCTGGTTCCCATCCCCTTGGTGATGTGGGCCCTCTGGTGAGAGTCTGATGTTGGCTGGGTTTCTCACCCTTCTGTGAGGTGGGACCTCTGCTGTGAGGTAACTCCTGCCTGGCATGCTCACGTTGCCTTGGCAATGTGAGCCCTCAGGTGGCAGTTGGAGCCTGCTGGGAATCTCCTCCCCTCAGTTATGAGAGCTCTGGATAAAACACGTATGCCCTTTTTTGCCAAGTGCATTATTTTCCAAGTTCTGTCTCTTTTCCTATGCTTTAAGAGCTACTCCCGTGTACGTTCTGAAATCAGTTTCCAGCAATTCTGCCCCGCATTCAAGTCCTCTTCGCAGCCTTACTTCAGTATAATTTTGGATGATAGCTGTCATTTATAACTCCGCAGGTTTCTGAATTACAGTGACCCTGAGCTCCTTTCTTCAACTCGCTTTCTTGTGAGCTGGCCGCAACACCGCAGGATCTCCTCAGGCCCTAATCTAGTTTCAGCATGGCACGCGGAGCCTTTGGTTCATTTGTCTTCCTGGTGAAAATGAGAGTTAAATTTGCCCGTCTAGACACCTACAGATAGTCTCCCATTGTTCTCCTTATTCCTGTTCATCTTCCGAATAAATTGCAAACTGGGCCAAACAGGAGGTTAAAGGCACTGACTCTCCAAGTGGGGAGAGTGTTAGTAAAGCGTCTGGAATGTTGCACCCGAGTACCAGGGGACGAAAACTGAGACACATTTGAACACGTTTCCCGATCACACGGTGGATCATACTCTGGGTTCCACATGCATGTTTAGCTGATGGAAGAATCCCTTAAACCTGGAGAGTTGAGACCCATGGAATGGGTACCATGCAATATGATTTCAAAGGGTCTGCATTTGCTCACCTAACCTCACCAATCCTATCACTGCTGCGTTTATGCCGCTGTACACATGATTGATTCTCTTTTGGAGACATATAAATCCATAGGTTTTAAGATTCTTACTAGTCAGGTATATTCTTAGGCGTTTATTATGGGGTGTTGAGTGCACTTCGTTGAGCAAGGAGTAGCTCTTGTCTATTACATATTTGGCTTACGGAACGGTATCTGTGCTAATTTCAATCTCTGGTTTTATGCAGCACCCCAACTCACCTTTCCCCTTAAGCAAGCATAAGTTGGTTTTCTACATTTGAGACCCTGTTCTGTTTTGTAATTCAGTTCCTTTGTAGCCAAGTTTACATTCCGTGTATTAGTGATATCTTATGATGCTTCTTTTTCTGTGTGACTTATTTCACTTACAATCATCGTACCTGAATCCACTCATTATGCTGCTACGGGCCTGATGACATAGATTTCATTGCTGAGTGATATTGCATTGTACGTAAGTACCACAACTTCTTTATCCATTTTTCGCTTTCTGTGATATTGAACTTGTACCCTAAACGAGGTTCTTGTAAACAGAGCCGGCCCAAACTTTGGGGTGGCTGTGTCTTTTTGATTTTAATTTCCCTAAGCTATAGGACCATATGTGGAAGTGCCCTAGGCTCTGTTGCTTTGTTTTTTAGATGTTTCAGGAAACACCATACACTTCTCCACAGTGGCTGTTGGCAATTTACATCCCGCCCATCAGCATAACAAGGCTCCCAGTTCTCCATGGCCTGTCCTGCCTTTCTGGATTTTACACTTTTTTCAGATGTCCCTTTTGACCGGGGGGCAGTGAGACTTCATTGTAGTGCAGATTTCCTTTGCAAGCTTGCTTGGTTGGCCAAAAAGGGCGTATGCGTTTTTTCCTGAATATATTCAGGAAAAAACGCATATGCCCTTTTTGGCCAAGTGCATCATTGTGGACGTTCTGCCTCTTTTCCTATGCTTTACATGCAATTCCAGTCTACCTCCTGAAATCGGTTTCCTGCAATTCTGCCCCGCTTTCAAGTCCTCTTGGCAGCCTTACTTCAATATATTTTTGGAAGATAGCTGTCATTTATAACTCTGCAGGTTTGTGAATTACAGTGCCCCTGAGCTCCTTTCTTCAACTCGCTTTCTTGTGAGCTGGCCGCAACACCGCAGGATTGCTTCAGACCCTAGTGTGGTTCCGGCATGGCATGCTGAGCCTTTGGTTAATTCCTCTTCCTGGTGGGAAATGAGAGTTAAATTTGCCTGTCCAGACACCTCCACCTAGTCTCTCATTGGTTCTCCCTATTCCTGTTCATTTTCCACAGAAATTGCAAACTGGCCAAACAGGAGGTTAAAGGCACTGACTCTCCAAGTGGGGAGAGTGTTAGTAAAGCGTCTGGAATGTTGCACCCGAGTACCAGGGGACAAAAACTGAGACACATTTGAACACGTTTCCCAATCACACCGTGGATAATACTTTGGGTTCCACATGCATGTTTTAGCTGAAGGAAAAATCCCTTAAACCTGGAGAGTTGAGACCCATGGAATGGGTACCATGCAATATGACTTCAAAGAGTCTGCATTTGCTCACCGAACCTCACCAATCCTATCACTGCTGCGCTTATGCCGCTGTACACACGCTTGATTCTCTTTCGGAGACATATAAATCCATAGGTTTTAAGATTCTTACTAGTCAGGTATATCCTTAGGCGTTTAATATGGGGTGTTGAGTCCACTTCGTTGAGCAAGTAATAGCTCTTGTCTATTATATATTTGGCTTATGGAACGGTATCTGTGCAAATTTCAATCTCTGGTTTCATGCAGCAACCCAACTCACCATTCCCCTTAAGCAAGCATAAGTTGCTTTTCTACATTTGAGACCCTGTTCTGTTTTGTAATTCAGTTCCTTTGTAGCCAAGTTTAAATTCCGTGTGTTAGTGATATCTTATGATGTTTCTTTTTCTGTGTGACTTATTTCACTTAGAATCATCGTACCTGAATCCACTCATTATGCTGCTACGGGCCTGATGACATAGATTTCATTGCTGAGTGATACTGCATTGTACGTAAGTACCGCAACTTCTTTATCCATTTTTCGCTTTCTGTGATATTGAACTTGTATCCTAAACGAGGTTCTTGTAAACAGAGCCGGCCCAAACTTTGAGGTGGCTGTGTCTTTTTGATTTTAATTTCCCTAAGCTATAGGACCATAAGTGGAAGTGTCCTAGGCTCTGTTGATTAGTTTTTTGGATGTTTCAGGAAACAACATACACTTCTCCAGAGTGGGTGTTGGCAGTTTACATCCCGCCCATCAGCATAAAAAGGCTCCCAGTTCTCCATGGCCTGTCCTGCCTTTCTGGATTTTATACTTTTTTCAGATAGCCCTTTTGACCGGGGGGCAGTGAGACTTCATTGTAGTGCAGATTTCCTTTGCAAGCTTGCTTGGTTGGCCAAAAAGTGCGTATGCGTTTTTTCCTGAATATGTTCAGGAAAAAACGCATACGCACTTTTTGGCCAAGTGCATCATTGTGGACGTTCTGCCTCTTTTCCTATGCTTTACATGCAATTCCAGTCTACCTCCTGAAATCGGTTTCCTGCAATTCTGCCCCGCTTTCAAGTCCTCTTGGCAGCCTTCCTTCAATATATTTTTGGACGATAGCTATCATTTATAACTCTGCAGGTTTGTGAATTACAGTGCCCCTGAGTTCCTTCCTTCAACTCGCTTTCTTGTGAGCTGGCTGCAACACCGCAGGATTGTTTCAGGCTCTAGTGTGCTTCTGGCATGCCACGCTGAGACTTTGGTTAATTCTTCTTCCTGGTGGGAAATGAGAGTTAAATTTACCCTTCCAGACACCTCCACCTAGTCTCTCATTGGTTCTCCCTATTCCTGTTCATCTTACGCAGAAATTGCAAACTCGGCCAAACAGGAGGTTAAAGGCACTCACTCTCCAAGTGGGGAGAGTGTTAGTAAAGCGTCTGGAATGTTGCACCCGAGTACCAGGGGACGAAAACTGAGACACATTTGAACACGTTTCCCGATCACACGGTGGATCATACTCTGGGTTCCACATGCATGTTTAGCTGAAGGAAGAATCCCTTAAACCTGGAGAGTTGAGACCCATGGAATGGGTACCATGCAATATGATTTCAAAGGGTCTGCATTTGCTCACCTAACCTCACCAATCCTATCACTGCTGCGTTTATGCCGCTGTACACACGATTGATTCTCTTTTGGAGACATATAAATCCATAGGTTTTAAGATTCTTACTAGTCAGGTATATTCTTAGGCGTTTATTATGGGGTGTTGAGTGCACTTCGTTGAGCAAGGAGTAGCTCTTGTCTATTACATATTTGGCGTACGGAACGGTATCTGTGCTAATTTCAATCTCTGGTTTTATGCAGCACCCCAACTCACCTTTCCCCTTAAGCAAGCATAAGTTGGTTTTCTACATTTGAGACCCTGTTCTGTTTTGTAATTCAGCTCCTTTGTAGCCAAGTTTACATTCCGTGTATTAGTGATATCTTATGATGCTTCTTTTTCTGTGTGACTTATTTCACTTACAATCATCGTACCTGAATCCACTCATTATGCTGCTACGGGCCTGATGACATAGATTTCATTGATGAGTGATATTGCATTGTACGTAACTACCACAACTTCTTTATCCATTTTTCACTTTCTGTGATATTGAACTTGTACCGTAAACGAGGTTCTTGTAAACAGAGCCGGCCCAAACTTTGGGGTGGCTGTGTCTTTTTGATTTTAATTTCCCTAAGCTATAGGACCATATGTGGAAGTGCCCTAGGCTCTGTTGCTTTGTTTTTTAGATGTTTCAGGAAACACCATACACTTCTCCACAGTGGCTGTTGGCAATTTCCATCCCGCCCATCAGCATAACAAGGCTCCCAGTTCTCCATGGCCTGTCCTGCCTTTCTGGATTTTACACTTTTTTCAGATGGCCCTTTTGACCGGGGGGCAGTGAGACTTCATTGTAGTGCAGATTTCCTTTGCAAGCTTGCTTGGTTGGCCAAAAAGGACGTATGCGTTTTTTCCTGAATATATTCAGGAAAAAACGCATACGCCCTTTTTGGCCAAGTGCATCATTGTGGACATTCTGCCTCTTTTCCTATGCTTTACATGCAATTCCAGTCTACCTCCTGAAATCGGTTTCCTGCAATCCTGCCCTGCTTTCAACTCCTCTTGGCAGCCTTCCTTCAATATATTTTAGGACGATAGCTGTCATTTATAACTCTGCAGGTTTGTGAATTACAGTGCCCCTTAGCTCCTTTCTTCAACTCGCTTTCTTGTGAGCTGGCCGCAACACCACAGGATTGCTTCAGTCCCTAGTTTGGTTCCGGCATGGCATGTTGAGCCTTTGGTTAATTCCTCTTCCTGGTGGGAAATGAGAGTTAAATTTGCCCGTCCAGACACCTCCACCTAGTCTCTCCTTGGTTCTCCCTATTCCTGTTCATTTTCCACAGAAATTGCAAACTGGGCCAAACAGGAGTTTAAAGGCACTGACTCTCCAAGTGGGGAGAGTGTTAGTAAAGCGTCTGGAATGTTGCACCCGAGTACCAGGGGACGAAAACTGAGACACATTTGAACACGTTTCCCGATGACACCGTGGATCATACTCTGGGTTCCACATGCATGTTTTAGCTGAAGGAAGAATACCTTAAACCTGGAGAGTTGAGACCCATGGAATGGGTACCATGCAATATGACTTCAAAGAGTTTGCATTTGCTCACCGAACCTCACCAATCCTATCACTGCTGCGTTTATACCGCTGTACACACGCTTGATTCTCTTTCGGAGACATATAAATCCATAGGTTTTAAGATTCTTACTAGTCAGGTATATTCTTAGGCGTTTAATATGGTGTGTTGAGTCCACTTCGTTGAGCAAGTAATAGCTCTTGTCTATTACATATTTGGCTTATGGAACGGTATCTGTGCAAATTTCAATCTCTGGTTTCATGCAGCACCCCAACTCACCATTCCCCTTAAGGAAGCATAAGTTGGTTTTCTGCATTTGAGACCCTATTCTGTTTTGTAATTCAGTTCCTTTGTAGCCAAGTTTAAATTCCGTGTGTTAGTGATATCTTATGATGTTTCTTTTTCTGTGTGACTTATTTCACTTAGAATCATCATACCTGAATCCACTCATTATGCTGCTACGGGCCTGATGACATAGATTTCATTGCTGAGTGATACTGCATTGTACGTAAGTACCACAACTTCTTTATCCATTTTTCGCTTTCTGTGATATTCAACTTGTACCGTAAACGAGGTTCTTGTAAACAGAGCCGGCCCAAACTTTGGGGTGGCTGTGTCTTTTTGATTTTAATTTCCCTAAGCTATAGGACCATAAGTGGAAGTGTCCTAGGCTTTGTTGCTTTGTTTTTTGGATGTTTCAGGAAACAACATACACTTCTCCAGAGTGGGTGTTGGCAATTTACATCCCACCCATCAGCATAACAAGGCTCCCAGTTCTCCATGGCCTGTCCTGCCTTTCTGGATTTTACACTTTTTTCAGATAGCCCTTTTGACCGGGGGGCAGTGAGACTTCATTGTAGTGCAGATTTCCTTTGCAAGCTTGCTTGGTTGGCCAAAAAGGGCGTATGCGTTTTTTCCTGAATATGTTCAGGAAAAAACGCATACGCCCTTTTTGGCCAAGTGCATCATTGTGGACCTTCTGCCTCTTTTCCTATGGTTTACATGCAATTCCAGTCTACCTCCTGAAATCGGTTTCCTGCAATTCTGCCCCACTTTCAAGTCCTCTTGGCAGCCTTCCTTCAATATATTTTTGGACGATAGCTGTCATTTATAACTCTGCCGGTTTGTGAATTACAGTGCCCCTGAGTTCCTTCCTTCAACTCGCTTTCTTGTGAGCTGGCTGCAACACCGCAGGATTGTTTCAGGCCCTAGTGTGCTTCTGGCATGCCACGCTGAGCCTTTGGTTAATTCTTCTTCCTGGTGGGAAATGAGAGTTAAATTTACCCTTCCAGACACCTCCACCTAGTCTCTCATTTGTTCTCCCTATTCCTGTTCATCTTACGCAGAAATTGCAAACTCGGCCAAACAGGAGGTTAAAGGCACTCACTCTCCAAGTGGGGAGAGTGTTAGTAAAGCGTCTGGAATGTTGCACCCGAGTACCAGGGGACGAAAACTGAGACACATTTGAACACGTTTCCCGATCACACGGTGGATCATACTCTGGGTTCCACATGCATGTTTAGCTGAAGGAAGAATCCCTTAAACCTGGAGAGTTGAGACCCATGGAATGGGTACCATGCAATATGATTTCAAAGGGTCTGCATTTGCTCACCTAACCTCACCAATCCTATCACTGCTGCGTTTATGCCGCTGTACACACGATTGATTCTCTTTTGGAGACATATAAATCCATAGGTTTTAAGATTCTTACTAGTCAGGTATATTCTTAGGCCTTTATTATGGGGTGTTGAGTGCACTTCGTTGAGCAAGGAGTAGCTCTTGTCTATTACATATTTGGCGTACGGAACGGTATCTGTGCTAATTTCAATCTCTGGTTTTATGCAGCACCCCAACTCACCTTTCCCCTTAAGCAAGCATAAGTTGGTTTTCTACATTTGAGACCCTGTTCTGTTTTGTAATTCAGCTCCTTTGTAGCCAAGTTTACATTCCGTGTATTAGTGATATCTTATGATGCTTCTTTTTCTGTGTGACTTATTTCACTTACAATCATCGTACCTGAATCCACTCATTATGCTGCTACGGGCCTGATGACATAGATTTCATTGATGAGTGATATTGCATTGTACGTAACTACCACAACTTCTTTATCCATTTTTCACTTTCTGTGATATTGAACTTGTACCGTAAACGAGGTTCTTGTAAACAGAGCCGGCCCAAACTTTGGGGTGGCTGTGTCTTTTTGATTTTAATTTCCCTAAGCTATAGGACCATATGTGGAAGTGCCCTAGGCTCTGTTGCTTTGTTTTTTAGATGTTTCAGGAAACACCATACACTTCTCCACAGTGGCTGTTGGCAATTTCCATCCCGCCCATCAGCATAACAAGGCTCCCAGTTCTCCATGGCCTGTCCTGCCTTTCTGGATTTTACACTTTTTTCAGATGGCCCTTTTGACCGGGGGGCAGTGAGACTTCATTGTAGTGCAGATTTCCTTTGCAAGCTTGCTTGGTTGGCCAAAAAGGACGTATGCGTTTTTTCCTGAATATATTCAGGAAAAAACGCATACGCCCTTTTTGGCCAAGTGCATCATTGTGGACATTCTGCCTCTTTTCCTATGCTTTACATGCAATTCCAGTCTACCTCCTGAAATCGGTTTCCTGCAATCCTGCCCTGCTTTCAACTCCTCTTGGCAGCCTTCCTTCAATATATTTTAGGACGATAGCTGTCATTTATAACTCTGCAGGTTTGTGAATTACAGTGCCCCTTAGCTCCTTTCTTCAACTCGCTTTCTTGTGAGCTGGCCGCAACACCACAGGATTGCTTCAGGCCCTAGTTTGGTTCCGGCATGGCATGTTGAGCCTTTGGTTAATTCCTCTTCCTGGTGGGAAATGAGAGTTAAATTTGCCCGTCCAGACACCTCCACCTAGTCTCTCCTTGGTTCTCCCTATTCCTGTTCATTTTCCACAGAAATTGCAAACTGGGCCAAACAGGAGTTTAAAGGCACTGACTCTCCAAGTGGGGAGAGTGTTAGTAAAGCGTCTGGAATGTTGCACCCGAGTACCAGGGGACGAAAACTGAGACACATTTGAACACGTTTCCCGATGACACCGTGGATCATACTCTGGGTTCCACATGCATGTTTTAGCTGAAGGAAGAATACCTTAAACCTGGAGAGTTGAGACCCATGGAATGGGTACCATGCAATATGACTTCAAAGAGTTTGCATTTGCTCACCGAACCTCACCAATCCTATCACTGCTGCGTTTATACCGCTGTACACACGCTTGATTCTCTTTCGGAGACATATAAATCCATAGGTTTTAAGATTCTTACTAGTCAGGTATATTCTTAGGCGTTTAATATGGTGTGTTGAGTCCACTTCGTTGAGCAAGTAATAGCTCTTGTCTATTACATATTTGGCTTATGGAACGGTATCTGTGCAAATTTCAATCTCTGGTTTCATGCAGCACCCCAACTCACCATTCCCCTTAAGGAAGCATAAGTTGGTTTTCTGCATTTGAGACCCTATTCTGTTTTGTAATTCAGTTCCTTTGTAGCCAAGTTTAAATTCCGTGTGTTAGTGATATCTTATGATGTTTCTTTTTCTGTGTGACTTATTTCACTTAGAATCATCATACCTGAATCCACTCATTATGCTGCTACGGGCCTGATGACATAGATTTCATTGCTGAGTGATACTGCATTGTACGTAAGTACCACAACTTCTTTATCCATTTTTCGCTTTCTGTGATATTCAACTTGTACCGTAAACGAGGTTCTTGTAAACAGAGCCGGCCCAAACTTTGGGGTGGCTGTGTCTTTTTGATTTTAATTTCCCTAAGCTATAGGACCATAAGTGGAAGTGTCCTAGGCTTTGTTGCTTTGTTTTTTGGATGTTTCAGGAAACAACATACACTTCTCCAGAGTGGGTGTTGGCAATTTACATCCCACCCATCAGCATAACAAGGCTCCCAGTTCTCCATGGCCTGTCCTGCCTTTCTGGATTTTACACTTTTTTCAGATAGCCCTTTTGACCGGGGGGCAGTGAGACTTCATTGTAGTGCAGATTTCCTTTGCAAGCTTGCTTGGTTGGCCAAAAAGGGCGTATGCGTTTTTTCCTGAATATGTTCAGGAAAAAACGCATACGCCCTTTTTGGCCAAGTGCATCATTGTGGACCTTCTGCCTCTTTTCCTATGGTTTACATGCAATTCCAGTCTACCTCCTGAAATCGGTTTCCTGCAATTCTGCCCCACTTTCAAGTCCTCTTGGCAGCCTTCCTTCAATATATTTTTGGACGATAGCTGTCATTTATAACTCTGCCGGTTTGTGAATTACAGTGCCCCTGAGTTCCTTCCTTCAACTCGCTTTCTTGTGAGCTGGCTGCAACACCGCAGGATTGTTTCAGGCCCTAGTGTGCTTCTGGCATGCCACGCTGAGCCTTTGGTTAATTCTTCTTCCTGGTGGGAAATGAGAGTTAAATTTACCCTTCCAGACACCTCCACCTAGTCTCTCATTGGTTCTCCCTATTCCTGTTCATCTTACGCAGAAATTGCAAACTCGGCCAAACAGGAGGTTAAAGGCACTCACTCTCCAAGTGGGGAGAGTGTTAGTAAAGCGTCTGGAATGTTGCACCCGAGTACCAGGGGACGAAAACTGAGACACATTTGAACACGTTTCCCGATCACACGGTGGATCATATTCTGGGTTCCACATGCATGTTTAGCTGAAGGAAGAATCCCTTAAACCTGGAGAGTTGAGACCCATGGAATGGGTACCATGCAATATGATTTCAAAGGGTCTGCATTTGCTCACCTAACCTCACCAATCCTATCACTGCTGCGTTTATG